>NC_057807.1:427989027-428266389 GCF_018294505.1 Triticum aestivum
GCGACGCAAAAAAAGTTGCCCTAGGGGGCCTGTTGGGGCGCGGCTTGAGATGCTCTTAGAGCATCTCCAGCCGTTCACCTCCCAGGGGCTTGAAATAGCGAAGTCTGGGGGCGAACCAATGATAAATTCGACGAGGGGGCGGCCGATTTCCTAGCCGCCGCCCCATATGTCGCCCCAGATGCCATTTTTTAAAACCAAACCTGACCGAAAATCGTCCAAACACAACACAAATTTGGCTAAAGTAGGCGATTTCATTGATATTTGTACAAAAAAATTAAAACATAATTTAAAACAACTAAAACTACTACTGCGCCGCCGCCGCCCGCCGCAACGCCTACAGGCCGCAGAGCTTGCGGAAGGCGCTGTAGTCGTCGCCGTCATCGTCCTCCTCCTCCTTCTTCACGCCGCCGCCGTCCTTGTTACACCCCTGCCTTGGGTCGCTTTGGCGAACGAGTTTGGTTGGCGGTGGTGCCTCGTCATTGCTGTCCTCCAGGTCGATGATGCCACCCTCGTCGCGGCCGCGGTGCTGCCGCTCCATCTCCATCCAGACGTAGTCCTCGCGCACCCACTTGATGGCGGCCTCGTCATCGGCGGCCTCATACTCGCTCTTCACGGTGATGAGACCCGGCTCTATCTTCAACTTGACGAGGTGGGAGGAGGAAGCATAGGAACTACGGTTGCCCTCGTTGATGACGAGGGTGTCGTCGTGGGTGCGTTGCCGTGGGTGTGCCATCCGAGTGGAGTCTCCATGGGCTCGGCCTTGACACTGGCACGCACCGGCGACCCGAACAAGCGGGAGGACGAGGAGGAGGAAGAGGACCCGCCTTCCATGCGCCTCGGCAGGCAAGGGCTACCGCTCCAGCAGGCGGTCAGAGGCAGGGCCGCCGGGTACTCGAGCGGCGGCTCGTTGCCGCCCTCGAGGTGCTCGAGGAAAAAGTGCAGCGTGCGCCCGGGGACGCCCCACCACACGCGGCAGTCAACGGTGTTGTGGCGCCCCCTCACCGGCGCGTTGTCGGTTGAGGCGAGCTGCTCCTCGTGGTGGCGTTGGAAGTACGCCGCCCAGTGCGCGTGTTTGTTGGCGGTGTACTCCGAGTGGCCCCACACCTCCTCCGGCAGGGAGTCCTGAACGCGCATGATCTCGCCGTGGATGCGATCGGCATCGGGCTGCGGGGGGATGGGGACGCCTTCGGCACTGAGCCTCCACCGCCCCGGCACACGCATATCAGGCGGCGTCGGGTAGTTTGCCTCCTGGAGGAGGTAGGCCTCCCACTCGTGCAGGTGGCGACGGCCGAAACCGTTGGCCGCCGCTCCATCACCGGGGAATCGCTCTCCCATTGGCAGTGAGAGAGGGACTGGGGGCGAAGTGCTGGCTGTAGACGGGGAGAGAGAGACAAGATGGGGGCGTCGGCTGCGAGTGGGGGACTGCGGGCGAAGAGAGTGCGTCCACCGGCGAGGGAAGGGGAGGCTTTTATAGCTGCCGGGGGCGGCAGACATGTGTACGCGTGGTGGGAGGGGAGGGGCGCGTCGCCGCGCCAACACTGCGCCGCCCCGTGAGGAATCATGGAAGGCTGACCGGCGGCAACCTTGGCATTGATTCTCCGCGGGAAAACGAGGCAATGAGGAAGACGAGACGCGGATGGTCGCTGACTCGGCAGGTCCACCGGGCTTTCGCGCTAAAAATGTTTCAACCGGCGCCCCCAGCGCGCCGGGTTCGGCATGGGTCCGCCACCGCCAAATTTGGGCCTAACCAGCAAAAAGTGGGCTTCTTGGGTGCGACTGGGCCGATTTTTTGGCGCCGACAATAAAAAGGGGCCTCGGGGGGCCTGTTGGGGTGAGGGCAAGTGGAGATGCTCTTATATAAGTGTCATCAGGGTCTTAGAGCAACTCCAACATGGCGACCCATTTTGTCTGCGCGCGTCAGCTTGGGTCGCGCACGGACTAAAAAGTAGGCCCAATGCACCGACCCAAACGGACGGGCATCCGCTTTTCGTTCACCTGCCGACCAATTCCTAGGCCATTTTGAGCCTCATTTGTGTCGGGGCAGACACGAAACAGACGCGCGCGGAGCCCGCCTCCTCCTCCCCCTGGCCCGCTAGTCGGTGGCACATTGGCCACCCTCTCTACCCCAGGATCGACAACAAACCCTTGCCCACCTCCTCCAGGTTGCCACCGCCACCCATTTCTGGTGCCTCTGCCAGAAGCCGGTGCTGGCAGACGCCCCCCCAATGCCGCCATGATGCCTACTAGAACTACGTTTGTATTTCCCCAAAGAGGAAGGGATGATGCAGCACAGCGACAGTAGGTATTTCCATTAGTGATGAGACCAAGGTTATCGAACCAGTAGGAGAACCACGCAACACAAGTAAACAATTCCTACACACAAATAACAAATACTCGAACCCGACGTGTTAAAGGGGTTGTCAATCCCTTTCGGGTAACGGCGCCAGAAACTGGCGAGTGAATGGGAAAAAATTGTTACAGATTGGATAAAAAGCTCACAAATAAAATAAAGTGCAACAAAGTATTTTTGTATTTTTGATTTTATAAATTTGAAAATAAAAGCAAATAAAAATAGACCATGAAGGCAGATATATTAAAGAATATACCCCGGGGGCGTAGGTTTCACTAGTGGCTTCTCTCGAGAAAAATAACAAACGGTGAGAAAGCAAATTATTATTGGGCAATTGATATAACTTCAAATACTCATGACGATATCCAGACAATGATCATTATATAGGCATCACGTCCAAGATTAGTAGACCGACTCCTGCCTGCATCTACTACTATTACTCCACACATCGACCACTATCCAGCATGCATCTAGTGTATTAAGTTCATGGAAAAATGGAGTAATGCAATAAGAACGATGACATGATGTAGACAAGATCTATTTATGTAGAAATAGACCCCACATTTTTATCCTTGATAGAAATGATACATACGTGTCGGTTCCCCTTCTGTCACTGGGATCAAGCACCGTAAGATCGAACCTATCACAATGCACCTCTTCCCATTGCAAGATAAATAGATCAATTTGGCCAAACAAAACTCAAATATCGGAGAAGAAATACGAGGCTATAAGCAATCATGCATATAAGTGATCAAAGAAGACTCAAATAACTTTCATGGATATAAACATAGATCTGATCATAAACTCAAAGTCCATCGGATCCCAACAAGCACACCGCAAAAGACTTAAATCATATGGGTCTCCAAGAGACCATTGTATTGAGAATCAAGAGAGAGAGAGAGAGAGAGAGAGAGAGAGAGAGAGAGGAAGCCATCTAGCTACTAACTATGGACTTGAAGGTCTAAAATGAACTACTGACGCATCATCGGAGAGGCACCAATGAGGATAATGAACCTCTCTGTGACGGTGTATAGATTGGATCTCGTGTTTCTGGAACTTGTGGTGGCTGGAATTGATTTTCGTCGACTCCCCTAGGGTTTTTGGAATATTGGGTAGTCAAAGAGCAAAGAGGCGGTGTGGGAGGCCATCGAGGTGGGCACAACCCACCAGGGCGCGCCTTGGTGGTTTGTGCTCCCCTCGGAGCACCCCTCTAGTATTTCTTTGGCCCAACAAGTGTCTTCTGGTCCAGAAAAAATCCACAAAAGTTTCTTGCATTTGGACTCCGTTTGGTATTGATTTCCTGCGATGTAAAAAACAAGAGAAAACAACAACTGGCACCTGGCACTATGTCTATAGGTTAGTTCCAAAAATGATATAAAATGAATATAAACATCCAGCAAAGATAATATAACAGCATGGAACAATAAAAAATTATAGATACGTTGGAGACGTATCAGCATCCCCAAGCTTAATTCCTCCTCGTCCTCGAGTAGGTAATGATAAAAACAAATTTTTTGATGTGGAATGCTGCCTAACATGTTCATCGCATATTATTTCCTTTGTAGCATGGACATTTGGACTTTTATATGGTTCAAAGCAATATTCTAGTTTTGACATGAAGTTTTAATACTCAAGCATATCAACAAGCAACCATGTTCAAAATATCAATGCTAAAGCAAGTTATCCCTAGCCCATTATGCTCAATTATTAACCATTCATGAAACACACTCGAATACTAGCTATACTCATTGCTCAAGTATGATCATAGTTGTTAGGACCCTAACTCAATGCCACACGGATCTAGCATATAATGCCTCATATCACTTTGCGGCCTCAGGCACGGTATCCCCACGGGTGTCGCCTTACTAGGCTCGGGACCATTTGCGCCTTTTGACACACGTATATGATTTTGTCGCTAGCATCCATATGACAAGGAGCCCGGGGACATCCATATGATTTTGTCGCTAGCATCCACGGGTGTCGCCTTACTAGGCTCGGTTAACATGGCTAGCCGTGAACCCAAAGTGGCACTAACTTACAGGGACATGCATACATGACCCAGCAACAAACGTGTTGGTCATCAGTCCGGGCTGTAGCAGGCTAACAGGACTCCGTAGACACCGCGTGACATTTCCTCGAAGGGATAGACACAGGAACGAAGAAGGACACATGCCGGCCAGCCTAAGTGTTCCAGAGCAGTAGCAAGCTACCAAGGCTCAGTGGAAGCACTAGGAGACATTTCCTGGTAAGGGACGCTACCAAGGATAAACAACTAGATAGTCAGATCCCACACATACCAAGCATTTCAATAACATACACACAATATGCTCGTTATGTGCAAATACAACATGGCATCACAACATGACTCTACAGCTCAAGTATTTTATTCAGTAGGGTCCGGGGAGCGAGATATTCCAAACCTGGGTCTCTCGACCCAGCATTCAGAGCCTACAAGTCAAAACACATGCGGAAGCTTAACATGTCTGAGTACAGACATCTACAAATGAAAAAGGCTGAGAAGCCTGACTATCTACCAGATCCGGCTGTGGGCACAAGATCGTAGCTGAGGTAACAAGCTAAACGTCGAAGTTCACGCGGAACTACTAGCGAGACTGAGGTCTCTCTACAAAAACATAAATTAAGCAAACGTGAGTACAAATGTACCCAGCAAGACTTACATCAGAAGTAACTACATATGTATTGTTATCAACAAAGGGATGGTGGGGTTTAACTGCAGCAAGCCAGGTTTGACTCGGTGGCTATGCTGAACTACGACTACAAGTAACTCTTTTGAGGTGGCGCACACGAGTCCAAACATTCACCATATCAATACACCACTATGGACCCGCTCCCATCTTCCTACGAGAACGCCATCCATAGCACTCAAGCTTATCTTGCGCATTTTAGAGTATCCACTTTCACTTGTCTATGAACTGTATAGGCAACCCAGAGGTCCTTTACCGCGGACGCGGCTATTCGAATAGATGATGTTAACCCTGCAGGGGTGTACTTCTTCACACACGCTCTCACCACTTACCGTCATTTACATGACATGTACTCGACAACCTTTAAGCGGAAGCCCAACGAGGGTGTCGGCCACGACCTACCTAAACACTCAAGTCTCTATTCTAGGTTTATCGCCTATTCAGGTTCCATCCGCAGGGAGTCCGGCCGAGGTTTCCACATACGGCCCCAAACGATGTGTGCAGGGTTCCCGCAACACCAAACAGGCGCCCGGTACACCATGCCACGTGCCTACCGCATCACAACCCACCCCTCGGGTCAGTGCTGCGCACGGCCTCCAGCATACTACAAACACCAGAAACTGCTTGCAACTCTTGGACAAAGCACAACGGTGATTAAGAAGCCGAGAGGGTCCATTGGTTTCGGGCCCAATGCGTGGTAGTAACTGTTTAATGGATCACAAACACAGAACTCAGTTCCTGAGGATGGTTTCAATGAGACAACCCACCATGTACTCCTACATGGCCTCTCACCGCTAACTTTACCAAATCGTGTTCACACACTTAGCTCACACACAGTAGGACATGTTCACAATGTTCCAATCCATCCCCGATGAATCAGACCTGACTCAACTCTAAGCAGTAGCAGGCATGACAAACAAGCATGAATGAGTAGGCACATCAGGGCTCAAACAACTCCTACTCATGCTAGTGGGTTTCATCTATTTACTATGGCAATGACAGGTCATGCAAATGAGAAGGGGTTCAACTACCGCAACAAGTAATAGTTGTATCGTGTTGTCCTAATGAAGTAAAATAGTGCAGGAGTGAGAGAGTGGGATTGTATCAGAATGAACAAGGGGGTTTTGCTTGCCTGGCACTTCTGAAGATAGTATAGCTCTTCATCGGTGTCATCGAACTCATCGTCAGAACATCGTCTACTAAGAGGGGACAAATACTGGCAAACAAGGAAGAACACAATCAATGCAATGCACAATTTGATGCATGATCATGACATGTCTATATACTGTGATTTGAGCTAATGCAACTAGCAACAGATTAAATGGAGTTGGTTTGAATCCAAGATTCAAATTCAAACTCCATATGTGGATATTCAAATGCCATTTATATGATTTGTGCTAAAAAGTAGCTATAAGTTGTTCTAACAAGCATGAAAATGGTATAGATGGATAGATTGGATTTTTTTGATCATTTTTCATATATAATTTGTTTCATTTGGAAACATGGTTGAATTTCTATGAATTTTTGAAGTTTAAAGCATTTTTTGGATTTTTTTCTAGTTATTTAGAATTAAACAAAATCCAGAAAAGGATTTACGGCGTCAGCACTACGTCAGGGTGACGTCAATGAGTCAACGGGTCAGCCCAGGTCAAACTGACCTGTGGGGCCCGAGTGTCAGTGGCTAACTAAACTAACCTAGTTTAATTAGCACTAACCTAGGTTAAACTAATTAAGTTTAAACCTAAGCTCGGTTAATTAGCCAGGCGGGGCCCGCATGTCATAGACCCAGGGGAGGTCAAATCCCCTGGTTAACCGGGGCTAAACCACCGGCGTTTAGCTGTCAGCGGTAGCAGACGTGGCGGAGGGCTCGGGCTTGCTCCTCCGGTGTCCAAATGGACGGCGGAGAGCGGCTACGGGGAGCTGAAGCTCACCCGCGCCCGCTGCGACAAGCAGTAACAGCTAGGGCGGCTGGTCGACAGCGGCAGCCGGAGCTCGGGCATGTCCGGATCGGTGCTAGGATGCACGGCAGGGGGCACGGAGAGGTGCTGCAGGCTCCTGGGGGTGTGGCGAACAAGGTGACGCGCTCGGGTTCGAGCCCGCAAGGTTGTGGCCTCGACGGCGGCGTGCAGAGGCGGCGGCGCGTGCGGGTGCGGGTGGCGTGGTGGCTACGGTGAGCGGCAGAGAGAACGAAGAGGGGGAGGATGGTCAGTGGCTCACGGCGGATGCAGGGGTGGCTTCGGCGTGCTCGGGGAAGCACCGGAGCGAGCGGAGCAGTGAAGGGGATCTCTGGCGGCCGGCGACAAAGATGATGAAAATGGCGACGATGTAGGGCCTCCAGCGAGGCGTGGCTGGACGGAGAGGACGAGGGAGGCTCGGCGATGCTCGTGGACACGTCGGGGAGGCGAGGGGAGCACGGTGGCTGCGGCAGCAGCGAGCGGGGGCGATGAGCTTCGCTTGGTGGGATAGAGAGGGAGCCAAAGGAGGGGGGAGAAGGCACGTGAGAGAGTGAGAGGGCCTTGGGGGTGCGTGGCGATGCGGGAGAGATCCAGGGCGACGGGGACGCAGGCATGCAGGGTGGAGGTGGCCGGGGCGCATGCCGGCGTGCTGCGGCCACGCGCTCTGCCTACTGGCCTGGGGAGGAAGGCGACAAGGAGCCAGGTGGGCTGGGCCGTCCACTTGGGCCGCCAGGTGGACTGCACATGTGAGTTGGCCCAGGTTAGTCTCTCTCTCTCTCTCTTTCGTTTATCTCTGTTTTTCTATTTTTCTGTAATCTTTGTGGCTTTATTAAAAATACCAACTCAATCCCAAAAATCATGAAACTGCCCATGACCACTGTTGGGAATATATTCTACAGTAAACATTTCATTTTATGATTATTTGGGCATTTAAAATATTTTATAGGATTTAAATGCCCAAATGCAAATACTGTATGATTTAATACAGTGACCCTCAATTGTCCTAGAAAAGTGTGTACCATTTTTGTCAGAGGTTCTAGAACAAGGCAAAGATGATGAACATTTTAGAAGGGCATTTTGGGTTCATTGAAAAATGATATTAGTAAATCCTAGTTGGTTTAAGGGGGGTGTTGGGGGTTCTGTCATCCCCATTTCAACTTTCTGTAAAAAGTAAACATGATGCAACACCAGATGCTAGCACTAGGCAGACCAGAACTAGGGTTGTGACAACTCACCCCCACTAAACAAGAATCTCTTCCCGAGATTCGAGACGTGAGGTAAGAAGACAAAGGGGGCACTAAGTATCATAAACTTCATGATCCAACTGTCTTCTCGAGGTTGTTGATTTGTTGACTCAGATTGATCTTGACGTCTTTGTATTCGAGATCTTCATCCAACACAAGCACAAAATAGCAAAACATGTCTACATGGATCGATCATCTTAATGATCACAAGATCAACTCACGGAATGAGACATAGCACATCTCTCGAGCTGAGACACGAAACACACATCTAGTGGCATGGGGTGAAACAAATGACGAAGGTTCACTAGGTAGGCAATAGTTCCACACTTAAGAGGGTGGTGAACGGTTGTCAACGTAGCAAGAAGTTGATTTGCCATGATACCACAACGAGACATCCTGGAGGAGGGTGATTCGTAGATTATTACCTTAAGTGGCAAAAAGAATTACCTTTGATATAGAGATCATTGAGACTCTCTAAACCAGCCTAGGGCAATTCTCGAGCGATCGTTTGGTGGAGTGCGAGGGAATGTCATACCCAGACTTAGAATTGATGATGTGGACTACCTTGTTGAAGACAACGCAAGGAAGGATTTTGCTTGCACATGCTCTCAAGAACTTGAGCATTTCCATATTCTTCAAGGTTTTACCAACATCCGTGCCAAGGATCCTGGCAACACCACATACTACCATGATGAATACCAGTGGAAGATGCAGATGCAAAGGAAGATAACACCTTCTCATATTTTACCTTAGCGAAGCCAAGGAAACAAAATCTGGACGATGGACCGAGAGACATTTAGCACTCCGCTTCTAATGTTCTCCTTGATGTGCTAGCGTAACCCATTTATTGATATGGTTTAGTATCTAGGACATCAAGTTAAAGGTCAGACTTCGGGAGCTCAAGAATCCATAAAGAACAACTAGGGAGTAAATCCTACGAAATCCTTATAGGGAGGTGGCTAACTTCCTCAAACAAGATACTACAATAATAGGTCTTCTGGTTGTATGTGTTGGCCACGACATCCACTTTACGGTTATGGTGAGACCAATATTATAGTTCTTGGGAAACGTTCCAACCATCATATCAGCCTGAGATTCAAATTTAGTTGGTGTCAGAATTTTCCAGACTCATCAAGTCTAGGAAGAAAAATGAAAGTTTGCAACACAAATCGACGAGATGACGTTGCGAGATTCTCGGGGGATGAACTACGATAGCAAGCTCCAAAACATGAGCTGGTTCTGCTACAACATGTGAACACGTTGTCCGAGACAAGCATGACCACACAGTAGTCTTATAATAAAACACTACCGAGTTCAGGAGGGGAACCATCACCGAGGATATTGAAGTCCTTGCACAAGTCTTGCTCTTAAGAAGGAACTTCTTCTCCTTGAACAAATCAACCAGTGGCTTGGTGTGCTAGGAATACATATAGAATGAAGGTTGCAAGTCTCCGAACCACAGAATACTTCGCACGTATGCATGACCGATTTGGAATGATTCCAAAGGAAGCAACATTGACTTTCTCGAATCCACGACGGCAACTAGCATCAGTTGCACATGAATTAAAGGGAGTCACTTCATCCGAACATATGCTTCATGCACGGAACATGAAGATAACACTTATAAAAATTTCCAATACTAACTTAGATGTTCAACATGAATCATGGAGAGGATAAAATCTTGCTGATGAGCACAAGAACAAGTCATCGAGATTCCCATGGAGATGGAATTCCACAACTATGTGAACAAGGTGATAGCATTGGTCAGACCCAAAAGATATAATGGTGTATGCTCGAGGGATCAACCACGAGTAAGACAACATTACGAATATCGTTGGTTCTGAATTGATTTGACGATAACCCATACTCAAATGAAAGTTTCGATAAGATAATAGGTCCAACAATTTACCACAAGGATCAATCAATGAAGATATCATCTTTCTTCAACACACACACACACACACAAAGATATCCCTTTGGAATGAACTGAATCGGACAAGATTTTATCTTCCAATTCTCCAAGTTGTTTTTTAGCTTAACCAACTAGCTCCGGGTATCCGACACAGATTCTTGTTGGAGAACGTTGCAGAAAATAAAAAAATTCTATGCTTCACCAAGATCAATCTATGGAGTTCATCTAGCAACGAGAGAGAGGAGTGCATCTACATACCCTTGTAGATCGCGAGCAGAAGCGCTCAAGAGAACGGGGTTGAGGGAGTCATACTCGTCGTGATCCAAATCACTGATGATCCTAGTGTTGAACGGACAGCACCTCCGCGTTCAACACACGTATGGTTGGGGAAGATGTCTCCTCCTTCTTGATCCAGCAAGGGGAAGGAGAGGTTGATGGAGATCCAGCAGCACGACGGCGTGGTGGTGGATGCAGCAGTGATCTCGGCAGGGCTTCGCCAAGCTCTACGAGAGGGAGAGGTGGTGCAGAGGGAGAGGGAGGCGCCATAGACTTGGGTGCGGCTGCCCTCCCTCCCCCCCACTATATATAGGGCCCCTTGGGGGGCCGTCCCTAGGAGATTCAATCTCCAAGGGGGGCGGCGGCCAGGGGAAACTTGCCCCCCAAGCTAGGTGGAGGCGCACAGGGGGCCCAAGGGGGGGCGCACCAGCCCACCAGGGGCTGGTTCCCCTCCCACTTCAGCCCATGGGGCCCTTCGGGATAGGTGGCCCCACCCGGTGGACCCCCGGGACCCTTCCGGTGGTCCCGGTACAATACCGGTGACCCCCGAAACTTTTCCGATGGCCGAAACCTGACTTCCTATATATAATTCTTCATCTCCGGACCATTCTGGAACTCCTCATGACGTCCAGGATCTCATCCGGGACTCCGAACAACTTTTAGGTTACTGCATACTAATATCTCTACAACCCTAGCGTCACCGAACCTTAAGTGTGTAGACCCTACGGGTTCGGGAGACATGCAGACATGACCAAGATGACTCTCCGGTCAATAACCAACAGCGGGATATGGATACCCATGTTGGCTCCCACATGCTCCTCGATGATCTCATCGAATGAACCACGATGTCGAGGATTCAATCAATCCCGTATACAATTCCCTTTGTCAATCGGTATGTTACTTGCCCGAGATTCGATCATCGGTATCCCAATACCTCGTTTAATCTCGTTACTGGCAAGTCACTTTACTCGTACCGTACTGCATGATCCCGTGATCAGACACTTGGTCACATTGAGCTCATTATGATGATGCATTACCGAGTGGGCCCAGAGATACCTCTCCGTCATACGGAGTGACAAATCCCAGTCTTGATTCGTGCCAACCCAACAGACACTTTCGGAGATACCCGTAGTGCACCTTTATAGTCACCCAGTTACGTTATGACGTTTGGCACACCCAAAGCACTCCTACGGTATCCGGGAGTTGCACAATCTCATGGTCTAAGGAAATGATACTTGACAGCCGGAAAAGCTCTAGCAAAACGAACTACACGATCTTGAGCTATGCTTAGGATTGGGTCTTGTCCATCACATCATTCTCCTAATGATGTGATCCCGTTATCAATGACATCCAATGTCCATAGTCAGGAAACCATGACTATCTGTTGATCAACGAGCTAGTCAACTAGAGGCTCACTAGGGACATGTTGTGGTCTATGTATTCACACATGTATTACAATTTCCGGATAACACAATTATAGCATGAATAATAGACAATTACCATGAACAAGGAAATATAATAATAACCATTTTATTATTGCCTCTAGGGCATATTTCCAACAGTCTCCGACTTGCACTAGAGTCAGTAATCTAGTTACATTGTGATGAATCAAACACCCATAGAGTTCTGGTGTTGATCATGCTTTGCTCTAGGGAGAGGCTTAGTCAACGGATCTGCTACATTCAGGTCCATATGTACTTTACAAATATCTATGTCTCCATCTTGAACATTTTCACGAATGGAGTTGAAGCGACGCTTGATGTGCCTGGTCTTCTTGTGAAACCTAGGCTCCTTGGCAACTGCAATAGCTCCAGTGTTGTCATAGAAGAGTGTGATCGGCCCCGACGCATTGGGTATGACTCCTAGGTCGGTGATGAACTCCTTCACCTAGATTTCTTCATGCGGTGCCTCCGAGGCTGCCATGTACTCTGCTTCACATGTATATCCCGCCACGACGCTTTGCTTCCAACTGCACCAGCTTACTGCCCCACCATTCAAAAAATATATGTATCTGGTTTGTGACTTAGAGTCATCCAGATCTGTGTTGAAGCTAGCGTCGACGTAACCCTTTACGACAAGCTCTTCGTCACCTCCATAAACGAGAAACATATCCTTAGTCCTTTTCAGGTACTTTAGGATGTTCTTGACCGCTGTCCAGTGTTCCATGCCGGGATTACTTTGGTACCTTCCTACCAAACTTACGGCAAGGTTTACATCAGGTCTGGTACACAGCATGGCATACATAATAGACCCTATAGCTGAGGCATAGGGGATGACACTCATCTTTTCTCTATCTTCTGCCGTGGTCGGGCATTGAGCTGAGCTCAATTTCACACCTTGCAACACAGGCAAGAACCCCTTCTTAGACTGATCCATATTGAACTTCTTCAATATCTTATCAAGGTATGTGCTTTGTGAAAGACCTATGAGGCGTCTCGATCTATCCCTATAGATCTTGATGCCTAATATGTAAGCAGCTTCTCCAAGGTCCTTCATTGAAAAACACTTATTCAAGTAGGCCTTAATGCTGTCCAAAAGTTCTATATCATTTCCCATCAAAAGTATGTCATCTACATATAATATGAGAAATGCTATAGAGCTCCCACTCACTTTCTTGTAAACGCAGGCTTCTCCATAAGTCTGCACAAACCCAAACGCTTTGATCATCTCATCAAAGCGAATGTTCCAACTCCGAGATGATTGCACCAGCCCATAAATGGATCGCTGGAGTTTGCATACCTTGTTAGCATTCTCAAGGTCGACAAAACCTTCCGGCTGCATCATATATAGTTCTTCCTTAAGATAGCCGTTAAGGAATGCCATTTTGACGTCCATTTGCCATATCTCATAATCATAGTATGCGACAATTGCTAACATGATTCGGACGGACTTTAGCTTCGCTACGGGAGAGAATGTCTCATCGTAGTCAACTCCTTGAACTTGTCGATAACCCTTAGCGACAAGTCAAGCTTTATAGATGGTAACATTACCATCCGCATCCGTCTTCTTCTTAAAGATCCATTTGTTTTCTATCGCTCGCTGATCATCGGGCAAGTCTGTCAAAGTCCATACTTTGTTTTCATACATGGATCCTATCTCGGATTGCATGGCTTCAAACCATTTGTTGGAATCTGGGCCCGCCATCGCTTCTTCATAGTTCAAAGGTTCACCGTTGTCTAAAAACATGATTTCCAGGACAGGGTTGCCATACCACTCTGGTGTGGAACGTGTCCTCATGGACCTACGAAGTTCAGTAGTAACTTGATCCGAAGCACCTTGATCATCATCATTAATTTCCTCTCTAGTCGGTGCAGGCACCACAGGAACATCTTCCTGAGCTGCGCTACTTTCCGGTTCAAGAGGTAGTACTTTATCAAGTTCCACTTTCCTCCCACTCACTTCTTTCGAGAGAAACTCTTTCTCCAGAAAGGTCCCGTTCTTGGCAACAAAAATCTTGCCTTCGGATCTAAGGTAGAAGGTATACCCAATGGTTTCCTTAGGGTATCCTATGAAGACGCATTTTTCTGACTTGGGTTCGAGCTTTTCAGGTTGAAGTTTCTTGACATAAGCATCGCATCCCCAAACTTTTAGAAACGATAGCTTAGGTTTCTTCCAAAACCATAATTCATACGGTGTCGTCTCAACGGATTTAGACGGTGCCCTATTTAAAGTGAATGTAGCTGTCTCTAGAGCGTATCCCCAAAATGATAGCGGTAAATCGGTAAGAGACATCATAGATCGCGCCATATCCAATAAAGTGTGATTATGACGTTCAGACACACCGTTACGCTGAGGTGTTCCAGGCGGCATGAGTTGTGAAACGATTCCACATTTCCTTAAGTGCGTACCAAATCCGTGACTTAAATATTGTCCTCCACGGTCTGATCGTAAGAACTTTATCTTTCGGTCACGTTGATTCTCTACCTCATTCTGAAATTCCTTGAACTTTTCAAAGGTCTCAGACTTGTGTTTCATCAAGTAGACATACCCATATCTACTCAAGTTGTTAGTGAGAGTGAGAACATAACGATATCCTCCGCGAGCCTCAACGCTCATTGGACCGCACACATCAGTATGTATGATTTCCAATAAGTTGGTTGCTCGCTCCATTGTTCCGGAGAACGGAGTCTTGGTCATTTTGCCCATGAGGCATGGTTCGCATGTGTCAAATGATTCATAATCGAGAGACTCTAAAAGTCCATCAGCATGGAGCTTCTTCATGCGCTTGACACCAATGTGACCAAGGCGGCAGTGCCACAAGTATGTGGGACTATTGTTATCAACTTTACATCTTTTGGTATTCACACTATGAATATGTGTAACATCACGTTCGAGATTCATTAAGAATAAACCATTGACCATCGGGGCATGACCATAAAACATATCTCTCATATAAATAGAACAACCATTATTCTCGGATTTAAATGAGTAGACATCTCATATTAAACGAGATCCAGATACAATGTTCATGCTCAAAGCTGGCACTAAATAACAATTATTGAGGTTTAAAACTAATCCTGTAGGTAAATGTAGAGGTAGCGTGCCGACGGCGATCACATCGACCTTGGAACCATTCCCGACGCGCATCGTCACCTCGTCCTTCGCTTGTCTCCGCTTATTCTGCAGCTCCTGCTTTGAGTTACAAATATGAGCAACCGCACCGGTATCAAATACCCAGGAGCTACTACGAGTACTGGTAAGGTACACATCAATTACATGTATATCACATATACCTTTGGTGTTGCCGGCCTTCTTGTCCGCTAAGTATTTGGGGCAGTTCCGCTTCCAGTGTTCGCTTCCCTTGCAATAAAAGCACTCAGTCTCAGGCTTGGGTCCATTCTTTGGCTTCTTCCCGGCAACTGGCTTAGCGGGCGTGGCAACTCCCTTGACGTCCTTCTTGAAGTTCTTCTTACCCTTGCCTTTCTTGAACTTAGTGGTTTTATTCACCATCAACACTTGATGTTCCTTTTTGATCTCTACCTCCGCTGATTTCAGCATTGAATATACCTCAGGAATGGTCTTTTCCATCCCCTGCATATTGAAGTTCATCACAAAGCTCTTGTAGCTCGGTGGAAGCGACTGAAGGATTCTGTCAATAACCGCGTCATCCGGGAGATTAACTCTCAGCTGAGTCAAGCGGTTGTGCAACCCAAACATTTTGAGTATGTGCTCACTGACAGAACTATTTTCCTCCATCTTACAACTGAAGAACTTGTCGGAGACTTCATATCTCTCGACCCGGGCATGAGCTTGGAAAACCATTTTCAGCTCTTCGAACATCTCATATGCTCCGTGTTTCTCAAAACGCGTTTGGAGCCACGGTTCTAAGCTGTAAAGCATGCCGCACTAAACGAGGGAGTAATCATCAGCACGAGACTGCCAAGCGTTCATAACGTCTTGGTTCTCTGGGATGGGTGCTTCACCTAGCGGTGCTTCTAAGACATAATCTTTCTTTGCAGCTATGAGGATGATCCTCAGGTTCCGGACCTAGTCCGTATAATTGCTGCCATCATCTTTCAGCTTGGTTTTCTCTAGGAACGCGTTGAAGTTGAGGGCAACATTAGCGTGGGCCATTTGATCTACAAAACATATTGTAAAGATTTTAGACTAAGTTCATGATAATTAAGTTCATCTAATCAAATTATTCAATGAACTCCCACTCAGACAGACATCCCTCTAGTCATCTAAGTGAAACATGATCCGAGTCAACTAGGCCGTGTCCGATCATCACGTGAGACGGACTAGTCGACATCAGTGAACATCTTCATGTTGATCGTATCTTCTATACGACTCATGCTCGACCTTTCGGTCTTCCGTGTTCCGAGGCCATGTCTGTACATGCTAGGCTCTCAAGTCAACCTAAGTGTATTGCGTGTGTAAATCTGGCTTACACCCGTTGTATTCGAACGTTAGGATCTATCACACCCGATCATCACGTGGTGCTTCGAGACAACGAACCTTCGCAACGGTGCACAGTTAGGGGGGACACTTTTCTTGAAATTATTGTGAGGGGACATCTTATTTAAGCTATCGTCGTTCTAAACAAATAAGATGTAAAACATGATAAACATCACATGCAATCAAATAGTGACATGATATGGCCAATATCATATTGCTCCTTTGATCTCCATCTTCGGGGCGCCATGATCATCTTCGTCACCGACAAGACACCATGATCTCCATCATCATGATCTCCATCATCGTGTCTCCATGAAGTTGCTCGCCAACTATTACTTCTACTACTATGGCTAACGGTTTAGCAATAAAGTAAAGTAATTAAATGGCGTTTATTCGTTGACACGCAGGTCATACAATAATTAAGACAACTCCTATGGCTCCTGTCGGTTGTCATACTCATCGACATGCAAGTCGTGATTCCTATTACAAGAACATGATCTCATACATCACATATATATCATTCATCACAAACTTTTGGCCATATCACATCACAAAGGCAAATGCTGCAAAAACAAGTTAGACGTCATCTAATTGTTGTTGCATGTTTTTACGTGGATTCTATAGGTTTCTAGCAAGAACGTTTCTTACCTACGTAAAAGCCAACATGATATGCCAATTTCTATTTACCCTTCATAAGGACCCTTTTCATCGAATCCGCTCCAACTAAAGTGGGACAGACAGACACCTGCTAGCAACCTTATGCAACTACTGCATGTCAGTCGGTGGAACCTGTCTCATGTAAGCGTACGTGTAAGGTCGGTCTGGGCCGCTTCATCCCACGATGCCGCCGAAGCAAAATAAGACTAGTAGTGGCAAGAAGATTGACAACATCTACGCCCACAACAAGTTTGTGTTCTACTCGTGCATAGAAACTACGCATAGACCTAGCTCATGATGCCACTATTGGAGAACGTTACAGAAAATAAAAAAATTCTACGCTTCACCAAGATCAATCTATGGAGTTCATCTAGCAACGAGAGAGAGGAGTGCATCTACATACACTTGTAGATCGCGAGCGGAAGTGTTCAAGAGAACAGGGTTGAGGGAGTCGTACTCGTCGTGATCCAAATCACCGATGATCCTAGTGCTGAACGGACAGCACCTCCGCGTTCAACACACGTATGGTTGGGGAAGACGTCTCCTCCTTCTTGACCCAGTAAGGGGAAGGAGAGGTTGATGGAGATCCAGCAGCACGACGGCGTGGTGGTGGATGCAGCAGCGATCTCGGCAAGGCTTCGCCAATCTCTACGAGAGGGAGAGGTGGTGCAGAGGGAGAGGGAGGCGCCAGAGACTTGGGTGCGGCTGCCCTCCCCCCCCCACTATATATAGGGCCCCTAGGGGGCGCCGGCCCTAGGAGATCCAATCTCCAAGGGGGGCGGCGGCCAGGGGGAAACTTGCCCCCCAAGCCAGGTGGAGGCGCCCCCACCCCTAGGGTTTCCAACCCTAGGCGTAGGAGGGCAAGGGGGGGCGCACCAGCCCACTAGGGGCTGGTTCCCCTCCCACTTCAGCCCATGGGCCCCTCCGGGATAGGTGGCCCCACCCGGTGGACCCCCGGGACCCTTCCGGTGGTCCTGGTACAATACCGGTGACCCCCGAAACTTTCCTGATGGCCGAAACCTGACTTCCTATATATAATTCTTCATCTCCGGACCATTCCGGAACTCCTCATGACATCCGGGATCTCATCCGGGACTCCGAACAACTTTCAGGTTACTGCATACTAATATCTCTACAACCCTAGCGTCACCGAACCTTAAGTGTGTAGACCCTACGGGTTCGGGAGACATGCAGACATAACCGAGACGACTCTCCGGTCAATAACCAACAGCGGGATCTGGATACCCATGTTGGCTCCCACATGCTCCTCAATGATCTCATCGGATGAACCACGATGTCGAGGATTCAATCAATCCTGTATACAATTCCCTTTGTCAATTGGTACGTTACTTGCCCGAGATTCGATCGTCGGTATCCCAATACCTCGTTTAATCTCGTTACCGGCAAGTCACTTTACTCGTACCGTAATGCATGATCCCGTGATCATACACTTGGTCACATTGAGCTCATTATGATGATGCATTACCGAGTGGGCCTAGAGATACCTCTCCGTCATACGGAGTGACAAATCCGAGTCTCGATTCGTGCCAACCCAACAGACACTTTCGGAGATACCCGTAGTGCACCTTTATAGTCACCCAGTTACGTTGTGACATTTGGCACACCCAAAGGACTCCTACGATATCCGGGAGTTGCACAATCTCATTGTCTAAGGAAATGATACTTGACATTCGGAAAAGCTCTAGCAAAACGAACTACACGATATTGAGCTATGCTTAGGATTGGGTCTTGTCCATCACATCATTCTCCTAATGATGTGATCCCGTTATCAATGACATCCAATGTCCATAGTCAGGAAACCATGACTATCTGTTGATCAACGAGCTAGTCAACTAGAGGCTCACTAGGGACATGTTGTGGTCCATGTATTCACACATGTATTACAATTTCCGGATAACACAATTATAGCATGAATAATAGACAATTATCATGAACAAGGAAATATAATAATAACCATTTTATTATTGCCTCTAGGGCATATCTCCAACAATTCTTGGAGAAAGGATGGTTTACAAGAAACCAACATGAGCACGAACTCAACATAGCGGTCGGGTGACAACCTGGTAATACTTCCGAGAAGATATTCGGAAAATCACGAACCGCCAATATGTTACTAAGCTCGAGAACAATCTTGCTTTTCAGGGCATGACGATATGATAGAATAAGCAAGGATTGACACTATCCGAACTCATTTATCGAAAAGTGCACCGGGAATAAGGACTAGGTTCTTTGAATGATGATTGAAGAACCAACACGCTAAGAGTGAAATTATTGTCCTTTAACTACCAAGCAACAGAGTTGCCAGGAGTATTGATTTCACACATCATGGTTCACCTATCGGCATTCCGGTTGTAACAATACGAGGACCGAGGAATGAATGATGATGGCGAGAAGTATCACTGCATCAAGAATTCATAAGAGGTGGTGCAATTCTCATGACAATCCTGACATAAGAAGGTAATACGTCGAGGTAGAATAGACCAGAAGCTGGATCGACATTTTGATCTATGGAATACAACTGCTTTGACCCAATCCTAGATATGGATGAGGTACTGGAGTTTGTTTCTCCTAGTCATTCCGGAATAGAATGGCTTGACGGACCACAAGAGTAATAGGCATCGATAACACGATTACGCGACTACTCCTTACTATCAATTGATAGATGAGGGCCAGAAAACAAGTAAGGAGGGACAACTCAAAAGAACATATGATTTTCTGAGTTGTGGATGCATAGATTAGCATGTCGAACGAATTCAACACATTTCTTACGGATAACCCATGCGGAGAAGGTAGAACTGGCAGAGTCACAACATAGATTCGAGAACAGCACTCTGGTTGTGATCTTTTGGTTTAGCGAGGAACTTCTGCCATAAGTAGTACATGGTATTTGGAAGAAGGAAATACCACGGACATCGAGGACTATCACAAAGGTTACTAATAACCTAAAGGAACGAGCAAACACTAACAACATGAGGTAGGTAGGGTGAATCTCGGGTTCAAAAACCCAGGAATAGAATACCTACTAACTAAATGGCATCACGGGATGCTTTCGAGAATGATGGCCAGAATGATCACACTGGGAACACAAAACATGGCTAGATTACTAGGTGATACTCTAGACACCTAGGGTCATAATAATAGCTCCGACATATACGTCGAGGCAATAGAGTACCTCATCTTACTGATTAGTGAGGTTAATCTGGCACAAAAGACATCAAGAACAGATGGAAAGGATTTTGCAAATGCATCATATTGTTTAGTGACCTGGGATGACTCAAACAACATAACGACTGTAAATGCTCAAAAGATTTGACACATGCTGCAAAAATGGTGGCATAACCACTCAAAAGCACAAAATCAAGGTTTCAAGATCAACAGTTAACATACAAAAGTAGTAGGAACTGAACAGAGGCTTAAATTCACCAATCTTATAAGTCTACGAATTAGTAACACGTGATCCTGATAGGAAGAAGAGAAAGCCTAGTTCCTTAACCCCATAGGAAAGATAAGATGACTCGGATCAGATGGGCATAAGGTATAAGGAGTAAAAAGAGCCTTACGTTCCCATCCACAATCAATTCCCTTATATAACTAAAGAATTTCTAGACTTAACTTCGACCAGTTTGGCTTGGTAATCCTATGGGCAGTCAGCCTCTAATACCAAAGCTGTCAAGACCCCGACTCAATGCCACACCGATCTAGCATGTAACACCTCATATCACTTTGCGGCCTCACGCACGGTATCCCCACGGGTGTCGCCTTACTAGGCCTGGGACCGTTTGCGCCTTTTGGCACACATATATGATTGTGTCGCTAGCATCCATATGACAAGGAGCCCGGGCTGACATGGCTAGTCGTGAACCCAAAGTGGCACTAACTTACAAGGACATGCATACATGACCCAGCAATGAACGTGTTGGTCATCAGCGAGTGAATCCGGGCTGTAGCAGCTGGGCTAGTAGGACTCCGGAGGATCCGGGCTGTAGCAGGCTAACAGGACTCCGTAGACACCGCGTGACATTTCCTCGAAGGGACAGACACAGGAATGAAGAAGGACACATGCCGGCCAGCCTAAGTGTTCTGGAGCAGTAGCAAGCTACCAAGGCTCAGTGGAACCACTAGGAGACATTTCCCGGTAAAAGAGGCTACCAAAGATAAACAACTAGATAGTCAGATCCCACACATACCAAGCATTTCAATAACATACACACAATATGCTCGATATGTGCAAATACAACATGGCATCACAACATGACTCTATAACTCAAGTATTTTATTCAATAGGCTCCGAGGAGCGAGATATTACAAACCTGGGTCTCTCGACCCAGCATTGAGAGCATACAAGTCAAAACACATGCAGAAGCTTAACATGTCTGAGTACAGACATCTACAAATGAAAAAGGCTGAGAAGCCTGACTATCTACCAGATCCTGTCGTGGGCACAAGATAGTAGCTGAGGTAACAAGCTAAACGTCGAAGTCCACGTGGAACTACTAGCGAGACTAATGTCTCTTTGGCAAAACATAAATTAAGCAAACATGAGTACAGATGTACCCAACAAGACTTACGTCAGAACTAACTACATATGCATTGTTATCAACAAAGGGGTGGTGGGATTTAACTGCAGCAAGCCAGCTTTGACTTGGTGGCTATCCTGAACTACGACTACAAGTAACTCTTTTGAGGTGGCGCACACGAGTCCACATATTCACCATATCAATACACCACTATTGACCCGCTCCCATCTTCCTACGAGAACGCCATCCATAGCACTCACACTTATCTTGCGCATTTTAGAGTATCCACTTTCACTTGTCCATGAACTGTATAGGCAACCCAGAGGTCCTTTACCACGGATGCGGCTATTCGAATAGATGATGTTAACCCTGCAGGGGTGTACTTCTTCACACACGCTCTCACCACTTACCGTTGTTTACACGACATGTACTCGGCAACCTTCAAGCAGAAGCCCAACGAGGGTGTCGGCCATGACCTACCTAAACACTCAAGTCTCTAGTCCAGGTTTATCGCCTATTCAGGTTCCATCCAGAGGGAGTCCGGCCGAGGTTTCCACATACGGCCCCGAACGATTTGTGCAGGGTTCCCGCGACACCAAGCGGGCGCCCGGTACACCGTGCCACATGCCTACCGCATCACAGCCCACCCCTTGAGTCAGCGTTGTGCATGACCTCCAGCATACTACAAACACCATAAACTACTTGCAACTCCTGGACAGAGGACAAGGGTGGTTAAGAAGCCGAGAGGGTCCATTGCTTTCGGGCCCAATGCATGGTAGTAACTGTTTCATGGATCACAAACACAGAACTCAGTTCCTGAGGACAATTTCAATGAGACAACCCACCATGTACTCCTACATGGCCTCTCATCGCTACCTGTACAAAATCGTGTTCACGCACTTAGCTCACACATAGTAGGACATGTTCACAACGTTCCAATTCATCCCCGATGAATTAGACCTGACTCAACTCTAAGAAGTAGCAGGCATGACAAACAAGCATGAATGAGTAGGCACATTAGGGCTCAAACAACTCCTACTCATGCTAGTGGGTTTCATCTATTTACTGTGGCAATGACAGGTCATGCAAAGCAGAAGGGGTTCAACTATCGCAGCAAGTAAAAGTTGTATCGTTGTTGTCCTAATGCAGTAAAATAGAGTAGGAGCAAGAGAGTGGGATTGTATCGAAATGAACAAGGGGTTTTTGCTTGCCTGGCACTTCTGAAGATAGTATAGCTCTTCATCGGTGTCATCAAACTCATCGTCGGAACGTCGTCTACTGAGAGGGACAAATACCGGCAAACAAGGAAGAACACAATCAATGCAATGCACAATTTGATGCATGATCATGACATGTCAATATGCTGTGATTTGAGCTAATGCAACTAGCAACAGATTAAATGGAGTTGGTTTGAATCCAAGATTCAAATTCAAACTCCATATGTGGATATTCAAATGCCATTTATATGATTTGTGCTAAATAGTAGCTATAAGTTGTTCTAACATGCATGAATATGGTACAGATGGATAGATTGGATTTTTCTGATCATTTTTCATATATATAATTTGTTTCATTTGGAGATATGGTTGAATTTCTATGAATTTTTGAAGTTTAAAGCATTTTTTGGATTTTTCTAGTTATTTAGAATTAAACAAAATCCTGAAAACGATTTACGGCGTCAGCACTATGTCAGGGTGATGTCAACGAGTCAAGGGGTCAGCCCAGGTCAAACTGACCAGAGCGGCCCACGTGTTAGTGGCTAACTAGACTAACCTAGTTTAATTAGCACTAACCTAGGTTAAACTAATTAATTGAAACCTAAACTAGGTTATTTAGCCGGGCGGGTCCCGCATGTCATAGACCCAGGGGATGTCAAATCCCCTGGTCAACCGGGATAAACCACCGGCGTTTAGCCACCGGCGGCAGCAGACGCGGCAGAGGGCTCGGGCTTGCTCATCCGGCGTCCAAATGGATGGGGGAGAGCGGCTACGGGGAGCTGAAGCTCACCCGCGCCCATTGCAACAAGCAGCAGCAGCTAGGGCGGCCGGAGACGACGGCCACGAGCTCGGCGGCGGCGGCCGGAGCTCGGGCGTGCCTGGATCGGTGCTAGGATGCACGGCAGGGGGCGCGGAGAGGTGCTGCAGGCTCCTGGGGGTGTGGCGAATGCGGTGACGCGCTCGGGTTCGAGCCCGCATGGCTGTGGCCACGACGGCGGCGTGCAGAGTCGGCGGTGCGTGCGGGTGCGGGTGGCGCGGCTGCTACGGCGAGCGGCAGAGAGAACGAAGATGGGGAGGATGGTCAGTGGCTCACGACGGATGCAGGGGTGGCTTCGGCGTACTCGGGGAAGCACTGGAGCGAGCGGAGCGACGAGGGGGATCTCCGGCGGCCGGTGATGAAGATGATGAAGATGGCGACGATGCAGGGCCTCCGGTGAGGCGTGGCTGGATGGAGAGGGCGAGGGAGGCTCGGCGATGCTCGTGGACACGTCGGGGAGGTGAGGGGAGCACGGTGGCTGCGGCAGCAGCGAGCGGCGGCGACGAGCTTAGCTCGGTGGGAGAGAGAGGGAGCCAGAGGAGGGGGGAGAAGGAACGGGAGAGAGTGAGAGGGCCTAGGGGGGTGCGTGGCGACGCGGGAGAGATCCAGGGCGACGGGGACGCATGCAGGCAGGGTGGAGGTGGCCGGGGCGCGTGTCGGCGCGCTGCGGCCACGCGCTCTGCCTACTAGCCTAGGAAAGAAGGCGATATGGAGCCAGGTGGGTTGGGCCGGCCACTTGGGCCGCCAGGTGGACTGCACAGGTGAGTTGGCCCAGGTTAGTCCCTCACTCTTTTATCTCTGTTTTTATATTTTTTGGTAATCTTTGTGGCCTTATTAAAAATACCAACTCAATCCCAAAAGTCATGAAACTGCCCATGACCACTGTTGGGAATATACCCTACAGTAAACATTTTAGTTTATGATTATTTGGGCATTTAAAATATTTTATAGGATTTAAATGCCCAAATGCAAATACTATATGATTTAATACAGTGACCCCCAATTGACCTAGAAAAGTGTGCACCATTTTTGTCAGAGGTTCTAGACCAAGGCAAAGATGATGAACATTTTAGAAGGGCATTTTGGGTTCATTGAAAAATGATTTTTGTAAATCCTAGTTGGTTTAAGGGGGGTGCTGGGGGTTCTGTCATCCCCATTTCAACTTTTTGTAAAAAGTAAACATGATGCAACACCAGATGCTAGCACTAGGCATACCAGAACTAGGGATGTGACAATAGTTCCCCTTAGTTGGTGCTTTATAAGAGAAGATGAAGACTCAAGTAAAAATAAAAATTGCATAAAGTAAAAGAAAGGCCCTTCATGGAGGGAAGTAGGGTTTTGTAGAGGTGCGAGAGCTAAAAGCGAAAACTGAGAGATAAAAACATTTTGGGAGGCATACTTTTCCCACCAATGAAAATGACTTAGAGTTCCCAACACTCTCCATGCTAGATAAAGTTTATTTCTTTTTCCACCATACTTTCACTTTCCATGGCTAACCGTATCCACGGGTGCCCTCCATACCAACACTTTCCAAGGAATTTATTATTTGATAACATAAAGTAAATTCATTTTTCATTTCGGGATTGGGCATCCCTAATACCTTTGTCGTACTCTCGTGCAATGACAAGTGAATAAACACTCATCGTGAGAATAACACATCTAGCATGGAAAATATCGGCCACCCCTCACCACCTCGCGAGCGGTACGAGCACACATAAGAAAATTTTATTTTGAAAATTAGAGATGGCACATACAAATTTGCTTAGAACGGCACGGAAATACCGCATATAGGTAGGTATAGTGGACTCATATGGCAAAACTGGTTTAATGGTTTTGGATGCACAAGTAGTGATCATACTTAGTGCAAATGAAGGCTAGCAAAAAGATTGAGAAGCGTCCAACCAAGAAAAAAAATCATAAGCAAGCATTAAGCATAACTAACACTGAATAATGCACCACAAGTAGGATGTAATTTAATTGTATAACTATTGACTTTCATGCTTTCATAGGGAATCACAAACCTTAACACCAATATTCTTGCTAAAGCATAATTACTCATCAACATGACTCACATATCATATTGTCATATCTCAAAACCATTACAAAGAACCAAGTTTATTTTGTCCAATGATCTTCATGCAAGTTTTTATTATATCCTCCTTGGATATCTATCACTTTGGGACTAATTTCATATGTTGCTTTTAATAAGCTCAAACAAATATAAGTGAAGAACATGAGCATAGTATTTTGTTTCTCTCAAAATAATCTAAGTGAAGCAAGAGAGAATTTCTTTAAAAACAATTACTAACTCCCAAATAAATCTAAGTGAAGCATGAGAGCATTTATTCAAAAATAACAAATCACACCGTGCTCAAAAAGATATAAGTGAAGCACTAGAGAAATTCCATGGCTCTAAAAACTTAAGTGAAGCATAGGAGCAAGCATAGCATAATTTTTTGGCTCTCTCAAAAGGTGTGTCCAGCAAGGATTCAAGACTTAAAATAAAAGGCAAAACAAGCAAAGACTCATATCATACAAGACCCTCGAAGCAAAACTCATAATATGTGACGAATAAAAATATAGCTCCAAGTAAAATATCGATGGTTGTTAGAAGAAAGAGGGGATGCCACTCGGGGGCTTCCCCAAGTTTAGTTGCTTGATAATTTTTGAATATTATCCTCGGGTGCCTCGGCCACCCCCAAGCTTAGCCTTTTGCTAATCCTTATTCCTTCATCCATCGTAATATCACCCAAAACTTGAAAATTTCAATCACACAAAAGTCAACAAAACCTTCGTGAGATCCGTTAGTATAAGAAAGCAAACCACTACTATAAGTATTGTTGCAAACCCATTCGTATTTTATTTTTGCATTATATGTACTGTATTCCAACTTTTCTATGCCAAAAACTCTTCAAAGAAAACCATAGAATCATCAAAACAAGCACACAACGCAAAGAAAACAGAATCTGTCAAAAACAGAACAGTCTGTAGCAATCTGGATATTTTGAATACTTCTGTAACTGTAACTCCAATTTTTTTGAAAAATTAGGAAAACATGGGAAATTTTTATATTAATCTTCCATAAAAAGAATCAACTCAAAAGCACTACTCTGTTAGAAATGGGATTTTTTTCGTGAGCGCAATTTTTTTTGCTTTTCAGCAAGATCAAATCAACTCTCACCAAATCATCGCAAAGGCTTTGCTTGGCACAAACCCTAATTTAAACCACAAAAAACATCTAATCAGAGGCATATTTGGGTATTTTATTGAAAGCAGCAAGCAAACCAAAAAGCAAAAGGATACAAGTTGGGTTGCCTCCCAACAAGCGCTATCATTTTATGCCCCTAGCTAGGCATAATCCAAAGGATCTAAGTTTTGTCATCTTTGGTTCTAGATCCATACGATGCCCTCATAATTGATTCATATGGCGGCCTAATTCTTGTTCTAGGGAAGTGTTCCATACCCTTCCTTAGTGGAAATTGAAATTTAATATTGCCTTCTTTCATATCAATCACGACACCAATAGTACGTAAAAACGGTCTACCCAGTATAATTGGACAAGATAGATTGCAATCAATATCAAGAACAATAAAATATATGGGCATGTAATTCCTATTTGCAAGAATAAGAACATCATTAATTCTTCTCATATGCTTTTTAATAGTAGAATCCGCCAAGTGCAAATTTAAAGAGTATTCTTCAATATCGGTAAGACCAAGCACATCACATAAAGATTTCAGAATTGTAGAAACACTAGCACCCAAGTCACATAAAGCAAAAAACTAATAATTTTTAATCTTGACTTTGATGGTAGGTTCCCATTCATCATGTAATTTTCTAGGAATTGAAATTTCTAGTTACTTTTCTTCAAAAGCTTTCATCATAGCATCAACAATATGTTTAGTAAAAGCTTTATTTTGTTCATAAGCATGGGCTGAATTTATCATGGATTGCAACAAAGAAATAATCAAGCAAAGAGAAAATATCATAATTAAAGTCTTTGTATTCCAAAAGAATGGGCGCATCACTAGTTAAAGTTTTGACCTCTTCAAACCCACTTTTATCAATTTTCTCAACAAGATTTTCACCCTCCGAATTATCTGGACGCCTTCTAGCTAAAGTCGACTCTTCTCCAGCCCCTTTATCATCAATCTTAATTTTACTAAACAAGGAGTCAATAAAAGAAACACCAATCATCTTAAGATCTTCATCACTTTTATCTTCTAACGAGATTGGTTTGGCAGCCATTTGATTTACTAAAGGAGCTTGTGCATCGGATATTTTCCCTAGGAAACTTTCAGCAAAAGCATACTTAGATTGGAGATTGCAAACTTCTCTACTAATATCATCAAGTTGTTTTGTTATAGCATCTAGCACAACGGAGTGCTCTTTAAGTTCTTCAGTAAAATATTTATTATGCTCAAATTGTGTAGTCATATATTCCTTAGTACTTTTCTCAATTTCAAGCAAAAAATTTGGGTAAGGAACATCATAATATTTTCTTTGAGGCATCATGACTATGCAAACAAGAACGCACTCAAAAACAGATCTGACGAAAAAACCGCGAATGAGAAATAGGGCGAATAAAACAACAATTTTTTATGAAGTGGGGGAGAGGAAAACGAGAGGCAAATGGCAAATAATTTAAATTGCATGGAAATGAGATTTGTTATTAGGAACCTGGTTGATGTTGATGATGTCTCCCCGGCAACAGCGCCAGAAATTCCTTTTGATGCCTGCTAGAACTACGTCGGTATTTCCCCAAAGAGGAAGGAATGATGCAGCACAACGACAACAGGTATTTCCCTCAGTGATGAGACCAAGGTTATCGAACCAGTAGGAGAACCATGCAACACAACGTAAACAACTCCTGCACACAAATAAGAAATACTCGCAACACGACGTGTTAAAGGGGTTGTCAATCCCTTTTGGGTAACGACGCCAGAAATTGGCGAGTGCACGGGAAAAAGTTGTAATAGATTGGGTAAATAGATTGCAAATAAAATAAAGTGCAGCAAAGTATTTTTGTATTTCTGGTTTAATAGATCTGAAAATAAAAGCAAATAAAAATATATCACGAAGGCAAATATATTAAAAAGAGACCCGGGGCCATAGGTTTCACTAGTGGCTTCTCTCGAGAAAAATAGCAAACGGTGGGAAAACAAATTACTATTGGGCAATTGATAGAACTTCAAATACTCATGACGATATCCAGGCAATGATCATTATATAGGCATCACGTCCAAGATTAGTAGACTGACTCCTGCCTGCGTCTACTACTATTACTCCACACATCGACCACTATCCAGCATGCATCTAGTGTATTAAGTTCATGGAAAATGGAGTAATGCAATAAGAATGATAACATGATGTAGACAAGATCTATTTATGTAGAAATAGACCCCATCTTGTTATCCTTAATAGCAATGATACATACGTATCGGTTCCCCTTCTATCACTGGGATCAAGCACCATAAGATCTAACCCATCACAAAGCACCTCTTCCCATTGCAAGATAAATAGATCAAGTTGGCCAAACAAAAACCCAAATATCGGAGAAGAAATACGAGGCTATAAGCAATCATGTATATGAGAGATCAAAGAAGACTCAAATAACTTGCATGGATAAAAACATAGATCTGATCATATAAACTCAAAGTTCATCGGATCCCAACAAACACAACGCAAAAATACTTACATGATATGGATCTCCAAGAGACCATTGTATTGAGAATCAAGAGAGAGAGAGAGAGAGAGAGAGAGAGAGAGAGAGAGAGAGAGGAAGCCATCTAGCTACTAACTATGGACCCAAAGGTCTACAATGAACTACTCATGCATCATCGGAGAGGCACCAATGAGGATGATGAACCCCTCCGTGATGATGTCTAGATTGGATCTGGTGTTTCTGTAACTTGCTACGGCTGGAATTGATTTTTGTCGACTCCCCTAGGGTTTCTGGAATATTGGGGTATTTATAGAGCAAAGAGGCGGTGCAGGAGGCCACCGAGGTGGGCACAACCCACCCGGGCCCAAGCGCGCTCTGGTGGGTTATGCTCCCCTCGGAGAACCCCTCTAGTACTTCTTTGGCCCAACAGGTGTCTTCTGGTCCAGAAAAAATCCATTAAAAGTTTCACTGCATTTGGACTCCGTTTGGTATTGATTTCCTACTATGTAAAAAACAAGCAGAAAACGACACTTGGCACTATGTCAATAGGTTAGTACCAAAAAATGATATAAAATGATTGTAAAACACCCAAGAATGGTAATATAATAGCATGTAACAATCAAAAATTATAGATACATTGGAGATGTATCATGCCACCACCTTCTCGCCGCCGGGGCACCAAAGCTTCCCACCCCCAACTCCTGACGCCGACGCAAGCAGGAAGCCTCCTCGCCGCCCCGGCCAGCTCCCCTGGCCTGACACCGGCGTGCTCATCAGACGCCTCCAGGGCAGCCACCTGGTCCAAGGGAGGCGCGCGTCTCCTCGCCGGCCGGCTCCTTCATCGACACCCGCAAGCTGCTCAACAGTTTGCCAAGGTACAAAATGAACTCCGCCGACGAGTTCTTTTTCCACAGTTTCCTTTGCTACTCAGAAGATTCCTCGTCCGATGATGAGGAGGAGATCTTGGCTGCCATGTTGGTCCATCAGCACCTTAATAGCCAGCGGCCGTTGTTCCGTGGCTCCATCCTGAGGCACCTTCCGGCGTTGAACCGCAACCGAGAGAGCGGTCATTTCCTTCTTTGGAAGGACTACTTTGACAGAACCAACCCACTGTTCAAACATCAGAATTCCGCCGGTTGTTTCGTATGAGTAGGCATCTTTTCAACTGTATTAGAGAGAGGGTAGTCTGATACAGTGACTATTTCGAGTGCAAAGAGGATGCCATTGGAAAGATTGGCTTCTCATCTTATCAAAAATGCACTGTAGTCGTCCGGATGCTTGCATACGGAGTGCCCGGTGATCTCATGAATGAGTACGTCCCTGCTACCTCTTGAGCTTGCATTGGTTTTCCCTTGAAGAGGAAATGGTGATGCAGCAAAGTAGCGTAAGTATTTCCCTTAGTTCTGAGAACCAAGGTATCAATCCAGTAGGAGACAACGCACAAGTCACCGAATACCTGCACAAACAATCAACAGCTTGCAACCAACGCGATAAAGGGGTTGTCAATCCCTTCACAGTCACTCACAAAAGTGAGATCTAATAGAGATAGATAAACGGTAAAGTAAATATTTTTGGTATTTTTGGTTTATAGATTGGAAAGTAAAGATTGCAAAATAGTAGATCGGAAACTAGCAAGATATAAACGAGATTCAATAATATGGAAAAGAGACCCGGGGGCCATAGGTTTCACTAGTGGCTTCTCTCAAGATAGCATATATTACGGTGGGTGAACAAATTACTACTGAGCAATTGATAGAAAAGTGCATAGTTATGACGACATCTAAGGCAATGATCATGAACATATGCATCACGTCCGTGTCAAGTAGACCAACTCCTGCCTGCATCTACTACTATTACTCCACACATCGACTGCTATCCAGCATGCATCTAGAGTATTAAGTTCATAAAGAAAGGAGTAATGCATTAAGCAAGATGACATAATGTAGAGGAATTAACTCAAGCAATATGATGAAAATCCCATCTTGTTATCCTCGATGGCAATAATACAATATGTGCCTTGCTGCCCCTACTGTCACTGGGAAAGGACACCGCAAGATTGAACCCAAAGCTAAGCACTTCTTCCATTGCAAGAAAGATCAATCTAGTAGGCCAAACCAAACCGATAATTCGAAGAGACTTGCAAAGATATCAAATCATGCCTATAAGCATTCAGAGAAGAACCAAACAATATTCATAGATAATCTTGATCATAAATCCACAATTCATCGGATCTCGGCAAACACACCGCAAAAGAATATTACATCAAATAGATCTCCAAGAACATCGAGGAGAACTTGGTATTGAGAATCAATGAGAGATAAGAAGCCATATAGCTAACAACTATGGACCAGAAGGTCTGTGGTAAACTACTCACGCTTCATCAAAGAGGTAATGGTGTTGATGTAGAAGACCTCCGTGATCAAATCCCCCTCCGGCAGGACGCCGGAAAAGGCCCCAAGATGGGATCTCACGAGTACAGAAGGTTGCGGCGGTAGAAAAGTGGTTTCGTGGCTCTCCTAGATGTCTTTAGGGTATAAGAGTATATATATATATGCAAAGGAACTAGGTCAAGGGAGCTACGAGGGGCCCACGAGGGTGGGGGCGTGCCCTACCCCCCTGGGCGCGCCCTCCTGCCTCATGGACGCCTCGTTGCGTCTCCGACTTCATCTTCAAGTCTTCTGGTTTGCTTTCGGTCCAAGAAAGATCATCGTGAAGGTTTCGTTCCGTTTGGACTACGTTTGGTATTCTTTTTCTGCAAAACTCTAAAATAGGCAAAAAAACACAGAAACTAGCACTGGACCCTCGGTTAATAGGTTAGTCCCCAAAATAATATAAAATAGTATATAAATGCCTATTAAACATCCAAAACAGATAATATAATAGCATTGAACAATCAAAAATTATAGATACATTGGAGACGTATCAGTCCCAAGCTTCCAAATATCATATATTGGGTTCGTATTGGTTTGGCTTTGACAGATCGGATGTCGGATATCGAGTGATATATCGGATGATATGTAGAGATATTGGAGAAAACATGTCTAGTTAAGTTTTTCATTTTTCTTGTTCGAACATTTATTTTTAGTAAGACAAAATGTAGGATGTCAATTCTTTAACATAATACTTTTAGATTCCTATTTTATTAACTTGCTGAATAAGAAACTGTTAAGGAAAGATTCACAAAATCCTTACTCTATGATTATAAACAATACAATATATATGCATTTGTATGAAACGTTGTGCATGCTTTGATAATATATAATGAAGTTGTAAATGCATAATCTTATTTCACTGCTTTCTAATATAGAATTGTTGTCATCCACGTATCATTCTATATTGGTGGACATATCGGGCTAGATATCGGCCATATCGATCGATATTTCGGTCCTTATCGAATGATATTTGCAAAATGATATGTTAAGTTTATATCGTTAGAGACCCAAAAGTGATATATCGGTCGTCGTCCTAGATTTAAAAACTTGGTATGTCTGTATGAGCGAGTCCACCTGTCTAGACTCCATGTACATGTTCTGCAAGGCTGTGATTGCTGTGTTTGGCCCTAAGTACTTGAGAGAGTCCACTGTTGAAGATACAACCCGCTTGTTGGCAATGAATGCCAGCAGAGGCTTCCCAGGAATGCTTGGCAGTATAGACTGCATACATTGGGAGTGGAAGAATTGCCCTTCTGCTTGGCCATGTCTGGCTTGCACTGTCATACTTGAGGCCGTGGCCTCACAAGATCTCTGGATCTGTCACTCTTTCTTTGGCATGGCCGGATCACACAATGATATCAACGTGCTTCAGTGCTCGCCGGTGTTTACTAGGCTTGCCGAAGGCAACAACCCACCGGTGAATGTTACCATCAACAACCACAACTAAGACGAAGGATACTACATAGATGACGGTATCTATCCTCAGTGGATCACTATTGCGAAGATAATCCCCAACCCTGTCGGAGAGAACAGGAAAAGATTTTCCCAAGAGTAAGAGAGTGCTAGGAAGGATGTCGAGCGTGCCTTTGGTGTTTTGCAATCTCGATCGGACATCGTCCGGTATCCTGCTAGGACTTGGAGCACAAAGAATCTGTGGGAGGTGATGATTGCTTGTGTGATCATGCACAATATGATCGTAGAAGATGAGCGCCCGGAACGTATCTACGATCAAGGGTTTCAGTTCCAGGATGAGAATGTAGTGCCTGAGCATGGAGGAGCGGCAACATTTGAACAGTTCATCCAATTCATCATGACATGCGTGATTGAAAAACTCACATGCAAGTGCAAAATAATTTGGTTGAGAATATGTGGGCTCATGTTGGCAACCAATAGATGTATCTTTTTTATTCGGCTTGCAAAACTATGTGAGACTATTTTATTTTTATTCGGCTCGTAAAACTATGCTATTTATTTGATTGTGAAATTATTTTATTTATTTGGTTGTGGAACTATATGTTTACTTGTGAAATAATGCAAAATTTATGCATATTTGTTGAAAAAGGGCGGTCAACCGGCCACGCCAGCAAATATGAATCGGCATGTTGAACGCATTACCGACCCAAATCAAAAAAAGAATGGACACCGAGCGGGCGATCAACCCAAACGAACAAAAAACAGATAAAAGTGTCGTCCGTCTAGGTCGGCGCGTTGAAGTTGCTCTTACGGGAGAAAAAGAGCGAACTGCTACGCATGGCCAGGATAGGTTTGATCGATTATTGATTTGCTTGTTGGATGGGATCAAGTGTTGTATCACTCGAACCCACCTCCACATGCGGAAATTTGCAAATTAGCAGGAGCACACGGGTGCGGGGGCACGCATCTGCCAAGTCATGTTGGGCCGCTCAATTGTCTTTCGATTCGCGAAGTAGTTGGATCCCGCATAAGAACGCATTAAATTTAATTTAAAACTTTAAATTGTAGAAGCTTCTAATTTTGTATCTGAAAATTTTATTGTTTTTGGATGCGAGTATCAATTATCAGAGTTGAAACTTTAAGCGATTTTTTCCTCGGTCGCAGATACTAAAGTCGTGATTTTATGGGTCGCTCGTACTAATCTTTAAGTGTTGAAACTTAAATATTTTTTTTAAAATTCATCAAAATATATTTAAAATGGATCTTATTTGAAAGCTCTCATCACCAAAAACACAAAAATGAAAACATAACTTAATTTAGACTTTATATATATAATATATAAAAAAAATTAAAAATCAAAAGCCAAAACAGAAAAGGCACGTGTGAGGCACTCTATGCCCGCGCCCTGCTTGCCCAAATCGTCTCTCTCTCGGAGGCGTATGGAAAGAAAAATGTTGTATCTCTCCTTTCTTTTATTTTTCATTTCACACGAATGAACACCGTCAACAAGCTGATGCTCTGTGATGCATATCACATACTCCCTATATACGGATTTATCAGACCTTCGTCTTTCCAATTGGCCCGTGCTGCCTTTTCTTTCTCATCTCGCAAGGCGATTAGGAAAAGCCTTCTTTCCTTTGATCTTCACCGTCGAGCCCGTGGATTCGCATCCCTTCGTCTACCGCTTCGGTTGCCGGTTGCGGGGAGAGTATTCCTGGTGCCTTGGCTTAGAAGGTAGGGTTTTGGTTCTCGCAAGGGCGACGCTTGGGCGGATGGCGACGCTTCTTCTTCAAGTCAGTCTTTCGAGTTTCGATCCTCCTCAAGTTGGTTCGTTAGGATGGATTATATGGAGCTCCGGCGTAGATTCCTGCCATCTCCTCGGCACAGCGAGGTTATGGTTTCTCATCGTGCATATGCAACAGCCAGATTTGGTGTCAGGTTCTTCAGATCGACTCAAGGATTCAATGACGACGATTACGACTCCCGAAGGCTGGTCCTTAGGGCACGTGCACGAAGACTTCCCAGTTGTCATTGACAAGGTCAGGCCGGCTCCGGTATGGGAGTGGCAATAGCGGCGCGTCGGCATTCTGACAGCGGCAATGGTCGTTCGGTTGTCCATAGACCTCGATGTAATTTTTATTATATTTAGGGTGCTTTATATTTCCGATGAATCTTTATAATAGATATAATATTTTCAATAAAATAATATAATTGGCCTATGCTGAACTGCAAATTTTAGGGTGCAATGCTTAATAATTTAAGGAGGACTCCTATGCCAACTACAATACAGCGGCAGACGTACAGCTGACACGCTACGACCACCACACGATGCAGTTGACTAGCACTCCTATTTAAATGCACATTGAGCATTTTCGTGATATACGCTGAGCAATTTTAAAATACACAACGAACAATTTAGAAAATATGTTAAACATTTTCTTAATATAGGATGAATAATTCCTTAAATATACAATGAACATTTCTGCAAATAAGCAGACCATGAACTTTGTATAATACACGAACAAAGAATGAAAAGAAACAAAGGACAAAGAAAAAACAGAAAAGAAAAGAAACAGAAACAGGAAAAGAAATAGAAAGAAAGAAATAGAAAAGAGAAGAGAAAGCACAGCAACCGTGGGACAGCCAAGGGTGCTGGGAGCCTAGTTTCAGCGAAGCCACATCCTTTTGACGCTTGCGAACGTTAAATAGGACCTGCTCCGGGAAAGTGCCCTTTTTTAGGTAAACATGCAAAGCTTTATTATTCAGGCGTCACCGCCATGTTTGGGTGACCCAATGGCCAATCCCTAAAGCTAGAGCATGTTTTGCAAGTCTTTGAGCCTTAACATTTGAGGTCCTAAACTCATGACAAAAATTGCAGGAAATGAAAACTGAAGAACGCAACAATTCATGTATAATTGCATCGTAAGAAGAAGCATTCCCTTGCCCGATCGCATCAATCGCCACCTTGCAATCCGAGGCCACTCTTATTCTCTGAACATAGAGATCCTCCACGCGGGCAAGAGGCCCTCTCACTGCGAAAGCTTCCAAAGTAGCTGGGTCATCAATGTTTCAAAACAGCACCGCCGATGCACCTAGAAACGATCCGTGATGGTCATCATAGACAACACCGACTGCCCAAAGCCCCCCGCCTTTGACACTGTCTCGTCAGCATTAATTTTAGCATCTCCAAGCAATGGGGCAATCCAGTGACTCGGTCTTGGGATACTTTGGGCAACCCTTGTCTCAGTAGGTTTATTTAGAGCTTCAACTTCTTGCAAGTAGGAACTAACAAAGCAATGAGTGCCATAAGGGCTATGGGAAATATCCTCATGGATTGCTTTGCGTCTAGATCCTGAAATAGCCCACAATGCTACAATCATTGTTGTGAATTCAGAGGCTGGAAGAGACTCGTGCATGGCGAATAACCATTGTTGAGCACTCGGATCCTGATTGAGGGACATGGGTTCCACCATTGTCTTGTTTGAAAGTTCCCAAATATGTCGGGCGATACTACAGTCCAGCAAGGAATGTCTCCACCTATCTGGTGCACCACACAGAGTACAAACATCCATGACCGCCATATTCCTGTAATACAGTACGTTGCGTTTTGGTATTGAATTTTGCGCTAATCTCCAGGCAAAGACACGGAGTTTAGATGGAAATTTTGTTTGCCAAAGTGCCGACCAACCCGAGCTCTCCCGGGCGACAACAGAAGTGCCTCCCTCATGCTCTATCTAGTCCAACTTCGCTCTCTTCATGCTCATAATCATCTCATATGAAGACCGGGCATAAAATAGTCCCCTCTCGTCAGGTTGCCACGCCCAAAAATCATGTACTTGTCTAGTGCAAAATCGAATTTTCAAGATAGCTTCTAAAACAATAGGAACAAAGACCTGACGAACAAGATCTTCCTGCCACGATGCTATAGTGGCGATAACCACCGCAACATTAGCAGTGCGGTTTTGGCCAAAGAGGTGATGTGCCTCATCAAGTTTTCCCTAGGGATCCAATTCTGAGTCCATAAATTCATTTGTCTCTTCGTCCCCTATTCTTCTGATTATACCTTGTCTAATAATGTCCCGTCCATCCAAAATTGCTCTCCAAATTTGTGATGCCTCGATCTTAGCCCAGCATCTAACAGAGTCGTGGATGGAAAATACCATGCCTTCAAGATTCTAGCACTTAGAGATGTTGGCTCATTCAAAGGACGCCGCACTTTACGAGAAAGAAAAGCAAGATTAAACACTTTGAGGTCCCTGAGCCCATACATCCACGGTTTTTTGGTCACATCATAGTATCCACTACCTTGTTTCCTTCCCCACCAGAATTTTCATATTATAGATCTACTAGTACAAGTACAATGTACGTGCCTTGCACGTGGTGTCTATGCAATGTCACCTTTTTTCCCGAGATCCGTTGGGGTTTTCCTTTTCTTGTGGAGATGCCATTGATTTTATCTTAAAGCTATGGAACCACGAAGATGATCCATGTTGCTCTAGAAGAAAATATGACCATTGATATTCATCGAGCATCTACTACTGGACCCCATACCCGCCCCGAACGCCCGGGCGGGCTGCCCAGTCAGTGCCCGAACTATTTTGGCCTCGCGGGGGAGAAGGAGTCCACCGCCATTGAGGCCGCCCGCTACACGAACTAGTTTGGCCTCGGGAGGGACTACGGTTGTGGACAACGAAAAATAGACATTGTCTGGTCACTGGCAGCGGACATGTCCGGACACGTCCGTGGACGTATCGGGATTCATATGAGGCAATTCCGGTTCTAGATACTCTTACTATACAATTTTGTTGCCATTTTATAAAGCCGCTATGGAGACGTTGAAAAAAAGGTAGGAAAACATATATTTTGAATCACTATGTATTTTCTTATCTTTTGTGAAAGCCTAACTTTTATCCCTCAACTCTAATATCCAAAATTCATGGCACCTATGTAGTCAAATTAGCCTTTGATCGTTGCTCAGGTAAAACATTGCCGCCGATGACAGGGTAACAATTTCACACATGAAGTAGCAGAATCCGCATGTAAACGTTTCGAAAAGATAGAGGAAACAAAAGAAAATAATCAAAATAAAAAAATGAACGTGGGGAAATATATCAATTTATTTTACATAAATCTAGTAGAGAATTGATGCAAATAATATAGAAAGCATGGAACTCGGTGTCATTTCCTGAGAGTCATGTTTGTTGTGCTTGCACATTCGCTTAGAAGCGCCTATATGGCGACCTACGCGCTGCGGAAGGGAAGCCCCTATTTGACGCGCTTTGCGTCAAATTGGTGGCCTGATGCACAGAGAGGGACATGATTGGGCCGGCCCATTGAGTTCTACCACGGGACGAAAAATATAGCACGAAAAAGGAAACGCGTGTGACCCAGGAATCAAACCTCAGACCAACTACATACTATCAAGCACTACTAGCCACTCAGGCTAACGAGTACTGCTGCCAATAAAGCAGTACATCATTTAAAGAACTAACCATAGATGTGGAACCGGAACGGTATATACTATAGCGAACCGAAAGTAGCTATTGTAGTGAAACTGAATTAGTTACTAGGTTAAAGCTTTTTTAATCTATATTTTCAAGAAAGTCCCAACATTTATTGAATTCCTGAAGAAAAAAAACGGCGAAAGGAATTTTTTAATATTTTTTTTGAAAAAGCAGAAAAATGGAACGAAAATATTGTTTTCTGTAAAACATAAACATTTTTTTGAATTTGTGAACAAATTATGAAATTCTGAACAAATGTTGAAGCCGCAAACTTTTTTTTGATTTTTTCAACAAAAAAATTTGAAAAGTGGAAACATTTCATGATAATTGGAACAAAAATTTGAAACCGCAAACTTGTTTTGAATTTATGAACACAAACTTTAGAATGGAACATTTCATGAAATTCCGAGCACTTAGAAATCGCGAACATTTTTTAATATTCCTGAACATTTTCTGAAACGTGAACATTTTTCAAGTTCTGACCAAAATTTGTAATCACGAAAAGGGAACATATTTTTTGAAACTCCGAACAAAATTCAAAAGCATGAACATTTTTTGGATCTATGAACAAAATTTGAATAGGGAACATTTTTTGAAATTCCGAACAAAATTTGAAACCAAACATTTTTTATACTCCCGAACAAAATTTCAAAATGCAAACAATTTTTTAAAAAGTGAACATTTATTGAATATGTGAATTTTTCTTGAAATCAGAAACATTTTTTTAAACAACCGACCAAAAATTGAAAACAAAAAAAAATCTGAAACTCCAGAAAAAAATTGAAAAACACGAACAATATTTTTGAAAATCAAACTTTTTTGAAAATATGAACATTTTTTAAAAAGGAAAAACAAAAACAAACAATAAACAAAAAAAGGAAAAATAAATAAATGAAATCAAAAACAATTTAGGAACCTTCTAGAAAGTTCCCAAAAGCCAGAAAAAACCGTCTGGGAACACCAGAGAAGGTTCCCAAAACTGGTATGGTGCAACGTTAAAACGGGCCAGCCCAACCCCGAACGTTCGATCACTCGCTTCTGCGAAACAGCAGCGGCGAATAGGATTTTGCTGGATCCTATTCGGCGCCCTTTGCGCCCGAATAGAGAACTTTTCTAGTTACTTTTTCGTTTTTTATTTTTCTTCTTCCTAGGTTCGGTGAACTTCTTATTTAAAATCTATGAATTTTTTATCAAATTCAGTGAACTTTTTTTCAATTTCCATGAACTTTTTTCAAATTAGGTGAACGTCTTTTGACCGGGTGAACTTCTTTTTGAATTTGATGAACTTTTTTAGAATTCTATGAACTTTCTTGAATTCGGTGAACCTTTTTTCAAATTCAATGAACTTTTTTCGAACGGGGTGAAAGTTTTTCCGAATTCGGTTAACTTTTTTCAAATCTAATGAACACTTTTCGAAAATCGATGAACTTTTTTCCAGTTTGCGAACTTTTCTTCAGAAATGGACTTTTTTCAAAATCCATGAACGTTTTCTAATCACAATTGTTTTCCAAAAAATCTCGGGATAACGTGCATGATTATGTGCAACAAACAACACTGCAACCATGTTATTTCGTCTTTCATGCTGTTTCTAACAACTCAAAACCCGTAGCTCGACTGGTTATTGAGCTTCAAAGGCGAAGCTGGCTGTGTGAGTTCGAATCCCCGCAGTTGGAACTGTTTTGGGTTTTTTTCCGCGCTAGTTTACTGTTCCATGTTTCACGGGCCGGCCCAACCTGCAGGGCGCGTGGGCGGCAGTTCTCCTAGTCGGCACCGAGGAGTAGGAGCTCTCTAGGATTTTCCTGCGGAAGAAGCGAGCGCGAACCCCCCTGCTCCCCCTTCGCGCACTGTTGGGCCGGGACGCCGCCTTGTTTTTTCCCTTTTTTTCAGTAATTCGGGATATCAAAAAGCTTTAAAATTTCAGAAAAACTTGCTAATTTTAATAAAACAATTATGATTTCAAATGTACTCATGATTAGAGAAAAATGCTTAGGAATTCAAAAACTGTCCACGAATTTGTAAAAGATGTCCATAAACTCAAAAAATGTTCATGATTTTGAAAACAATCATGATTCAATAAAATTTTCGTTAATTTAAAAAAGGTTTGTAGATTTCAAAAAAACGTTCTTGATTCAAAAAAAGCTCACTAATTTGAAAATTGTTCACGAGTTTGAAAAAAGTGTTCACTAATTCAAAAAATGTTCGTGATTTTGGAAAAACAAATGTTCACGATTCAATAAAAGCTTGCGAATTAAAAAGTATTCATAAATTTGAGAAAAATGTTCGAGATTCAAAAAAAATGTTCGTCAATTTTAAAAATATGTTCGTCAATTTTAAAAAATGTTCATGATTCAGGATAATGTTCGCTAATTCGAAAAACATTCACAAATTTGAAAAGAAATGTTCATGATTCAAAAAATGTTCGCTAATTTGAAAAAGGTTCACGAATTTGAAAACAAATGTCCATGATTCAATTTTTTTTCCAATTCTAAAAATGTTCACAAATTTGGAAAAAAAATGTACAAGATTTTGAAAAATTATTCTATAATTTTAAAACTTTCATTATTTAGAAAAACTGTTCATGAATTCAAAAACATGTTCATGACGTAAGCAAATGTTCACAAATTTCTAAAAAATGTTTGAAAACCTAACAAAATGTTCTTAATTTCGGAAAAATGTTCGTATGTTATAAAAGTGTTCATGGGTGATTAATAAAAATAAAACTACGGTTTTGTGAAATATTTCATCATTCCCCCCAAAAAATTAACAACTTAAAAAATAAATCACAAATTAATAGATTTTCGGAAATTGAAAAAAAGAGTAAAAATTTAAACATATAAGTAAAGAAAAAACGAAAAGAAAAGAAAAAACAGAAAAAGTTCTTTTTTGTGAAAACCTCGTTTCAGGGAAGGTTCTAGAACCTTCCCAAAACCGGTTGGGGGTGAAACCTCGAAATGGGCCGGCCCATGTTAAGAGCAGCGAGCGAAGGGAGGGAGGGTACGCGCTACGTCGCTCCCTGGCGCGGTACGCGCCGTATAGGAGCCCCGCATTCACTTGGTTACATGATCCAACAAGCCGACCGAGGTAGCAGGATCAATTTCTCTCAAAATCCCAAAGAAATTAAGAGAAGTGAGGTGTTACGAAAGTTATAGTGGCTTCTTGACTGTGGTAGGAGCTGGCAGTCACAATTGGCTTTAAATATTTTATTTGGCACATGCATGCGTGCCTGGCCTAGGAGGCAGGGAGCGAATCCGACGACTATTCGATACCCCTATATAGTGTGCGAATAGTTTTGAACGATGGTCATTGGATGAAGCCAATCCGACGATGCAGAGATGGCAAATTCGAGCACTATGACCATTGGATATCATCTATATTCCACAAGATTTTGCCACATGTACAATCTAGAAGACTCCATGGTTGAACTTAAGCATAATGCAGAAACCTCAAAACACAAACACTTCTCCTTTGTTCTAGAATCTTCCGTAACATAATTGCCCAATTCTTTTTACATGAATTGACAGTATTGGTTTTTACTTTATGCTTTACAACGCACAATACCATGAATCTTAAAATAGATTAGTTTTTTATATAAATTAATTGATTTTGAATGAGATGAACTATAAAAATTAAACGAACATCTACATCATGTGTATATGACTCAAAGTTTACATGCTATAATATGGTATTTATTTATAATTTGATTGCCAAATCTCACGCGTGCAATGCACGTGTACCTTACTAGTAGCCATAGATTTTGTTGCTCTATGTTTGATGGAGGGTGACGATTAGCATAGAAAGCCACGTCAACGGCTGATCTTGAGAGGCGGTAGTTTTAGGTGGGAACACTGTAGGTGCGGGGGCAAATCCTAATTCAAAACTGATGCAATGTAGTATTAGAGATGTCAGAGTATTACATGATTACATCAATGATACGGCCTCAAAGAAGTACCAAATACATAGTTTTTTTTTTAGAAGGCCCAAATACATAGTTAAGGTGGAAGTACGCTTCTGATTCGTTATGGCCCACTAGGAGAGCAGGCTCAAAATGGGACGGGTCATGTCTCAGGCTGAACAAAAATGTTTTTACAATTTTCATTTCAGATATAAAATAATTTTATTCATTTCTAAAAAAATTAAAACACATAGTTTGAAATTTTTTCATACAATATTGAAAAATTCTCACTTTTTTTATTTTCATGAATTAAAAAATTCACAATTATTTTTGTAGGAAATCCACGCATTTGCAAAATGTTCACGTTTTTTTGGCATTTCTTTAAATATACATGGATGTACGACAAAAAGTAAAAGATAAAAAGAGGAAAAAATCAATCACCAAAAAACTGTGCATGCATGTGAAAACTGCAAAAACCAAAATAAACTGAATAAAATAGCAATTTAGAATCAAACACTAGCGCCTTCTCTCTCTATGCAAAGCGAGTGAGCGACTCGTTTTTTGTTTTGAGAAAATGCTAAGCGACACATGGAAATGTGGGCCATGTAGAGTGGGAGGGAGTGGGAGAGTACGTGGCTCGTCGCTATTCCAGAGATATCCTATACTGCGCCTTTAGGGGAGTTCCTATGCGCCGCTCTAGCTGGGCCGGCCCATTAGCACAACACGGTGAAAAATCCAAAAAAAGACTGCTTGAGCGAGGGATCGAACCAGGAACATACTGGTAGGTAGGAAAGAGCATAGCCAACGCACTAGATCAGCTTTCTTCCTTAACAATGGCACACGAAGCTAAAGGTAATGTAGGTCCGAACATTTTGGTAAATTCCCAACGCGGACATTATTTTGAAAATTGTGTTTTTTTTCAAAAGCAAACACTTTTCGAATTTGACAAGAAAAACCTAAAAATCTCGAACATTTTTCGGAATATCTGAACAAAGTTTTGATAAACTGAACACTTTTTTGAAAATCATGAACATTTTTGAATATGTGAACAAATTTTTGTTAAAGGGAACATTTTCTGAAACTCTGAACAAAAATTTGGAAACACAAATATTTTTAGTATTCATGAACAAATTTTGAAACAAGAACATTTTTTCAAACTCAGAACAAAAATTGAAAAAACGAAAACATGTTTTAAATTTTCAATTTTTTTTGAAAAAAGGTACAGTTTTTCTGAAATCACGAACATTTTTTAAAACTGTGACAATATTCTTAAAAATAAAAAGGGAACAGGCGAAAATAAGAAGAAAAAACGAAAAAACATTTTTGAAATTCAAAAGCACATTTTGGATACGTAACCATTTAAAAACATGGAAAAACCTGAACAAAATTGGAAAATTTAAACACTTATAAAAATTGTGAACATTTTTTGAAACTCTCAAACAAAATAGAAATAGACACATTTTCGAAAATTGCGAACAAAATTGGAAGACACGGATTTTTTTCTTAGAATTGCGAACGAATTTGGAAAGAGGAACATTTTTTCAGACTCCAGAAGAAACTTAGAAACCGCGAACATTTTTTTATATTATAAACAATATTTGAAAGGTGAACATTTTTCCTACATATGCGAACATTTTGATGAAAAATGGAGAAATGGTTTTTGAATTTGTGAACAAAAGATAATAACAGAAACATTTTTGAAGTTTTCAGCATTTTTTGAATTGTTGAACATAATTAGAAATTCTCAAGTACAAGAAAGGGAAGAAAAAGGAATTACAAAGGAATAGAAAAAAATGAAGTAAAGAAACAAATATTCAAAAAACTAAAAAATTGAAACAACGGAAGAATATTTTTTTATATCTGTGAACAATTTGTGAGAAAGGGAACAATTACTCTAAATGCGAACATATTTTGATTTTTTTAAGAACAAGAACATTTTTGTATTTTGTGAACAAATTTTGAAACGAGAACATTTTTTAAGTTTATGAACAAAATTTGAAAATGGGAACATTTTTTGAATTTTCTAACATTTTCTGTGAATCTCAAACAAAATCTTCAGAAATCACAGTTTATTTAGATATTACAAGTATTTTTTCAAATTAGTATACATTTTTAAAAAATGTGAACATAATTTGAAAATAAGAACAAATTTTTGAATTCTGAACAACATTTGAAATTTCCAAACTTTTTTGAAAAATGTAAAATAAACTTGAAAACTGAAAAAAGGAAACGAAAAGGGAACAGAAGAAAAAGGAAACAGTAAAAAAGAGAAACTAAAATCAGGAGGAAAAAAAAGTTTCCAAACTGGAACTAACGAACTGGTCGAATGGGCCGGCCTAGTAGCTTCGCTGGTGCCCTTCCCTTTGTGCGATACGGCGACAATTTGCCGCAACGCGCGGCAAATAGGGATTTCCCGCCTTTAGCGCCCATTTGTGTAAACGTTGCTCACTCGCACCGCTATAGATGGGCCGCAGGTCGTTTTTTTCGAGAGTACGCCAATGGCGTACCATATTTTTATAGAAGGCAGAAGTTGTAATTACAAGAACTTGCGAGTGATGCGAACATCAACACAAGTGAACCAAGACACCTATACCCACACCTAATCCAAAGCCTACTCTCTCACAAATCGGTCTAACACTCCTACACCTAATCCGGCCTCCTTCTAGTCTTTGATCTCATTCATGATGTGGTTGTGTAGCTCATCCACGGTTTTTTTGTTGATTTATCGGATTGAACACTCTCACGTTTCTCTGTTTCCATAGAGACCAAGTCACTGCGATTACGAACGTGTCGAATCCTCTTCTTGCAGCCATTGTGAAGTTTCTTCTAGCTTGTAGCCACCAATCCAACAGGCTATCCTGCCCAAGCAGGTGAGTCACCTCCAAGTTCAGCCCGGCGATACACTTGTGTCACACCTGTCTAGCGTATGAGCATTTTAAGTGTATGTGTTCCGCATTGTCCTCCTCTTGTAGGCACGTGAAACAGGCCGAGGGGTGATCTTGTAGTCCATGTCGCGCTCGTCGATCGGAGGTCCAGATCCGATGCTGGACAGTGAGCCAAACGTGGATTTTGCATTTCAATGGCGCCCAACTCCTCCAGATACACGAGGCGTAAGGAACTCTCTCCATCCCTTGACAGAGCATGTTGTAAACTGATCGGGCTGTGTATTATCCCGAAGCATCCCCGACCACGCAAATGTATCAAGGGAGCTATCATCTCGATGTGTCGTAGCGATGGCATGGCATAGGTTTAGGGATTGGATATGTCCTGTGAAGCTGAGTTCTCCCGCTACATCCTAGACCCAGCTGTTATCCTCCAAGGCTTGCTGAACCGTGCGCCGGTTTCGTGTCTGTGTGTCCACCATATCATGGATCTATGGTGCAATATCTACAATGGCCAAGCCATGCAGCCATCTATCTCTCCAAAATATAGTTTTGGCTCCGTTTCCCACCGTGATGCTAACCAGACTGTCAAATACTTGTCGTGCTTCTCCGTCTACAACCATGTGTATATTCTGCCACGACCTGTCAGGGTCTGTTCTCCGGAGCCATTCCCACCTAACTCGGAGTTGCCAATGCTTGCAACTCTAGGTTCTTGACGCCGAGCCCTCCAAAGCACACAGGTCTACAGATTATATCCCAAGCGACTAGGCAGTTTCCTCCATTAACTTTCTTCTATGATGTCCAAAAGAATGCTCGCATCCATTTATCCAGCTCTTCAAAAACCCACTTCGGAGCATCCATGACCATGAGATGGTGCACCGGCCTAGCTGCCATGACCGATTTCACCAGGACGAGCCGACCCGGTCTTTGAATTAGCCCCCTCTGCCAGGCCGGCAGAAGCTTCTTGGCCTTGTCCAAAATTGGCTGCCATTCCCCACGTGTTAGTTGCCGAATCGCAAGCTGCAGCCCGAGATACTTACATGGGAATTCAACAATGTTACATTGCAGCAACGCCTCAACTCGGGACTGGTCCTGCTCAGAGCCACGTATAAGGATGGTCGACGACTTTCTGTAATTCATGGACAGTCCCGAGGCTCTTCCAAACACCTGTAATGCGCTCCTGACAAAGTTCAGATCCCCTTCAGTGGGTCTAATGAAGAGAGCAACGTCATCCGCATATATGGAGACTCTTTGTAGGTCATCAGTGTCCTAGTCGCTCGCTCGCTTAAAAAAAACTGTCCCGCTCGTTGGGAGACACGTTGGAAAACTGCCAGTTTGGCCAGCTAACCTGTTGACCCTAACCATTGAGACGTTGGCTGTTGAACAATTTCACCGTTGACTTTTCAAAAACAGACATGGTAAGAAATGTGAACCGAAAAGAAGTCCAGAAAATTTGAAAAAAGCATAAATTTGAAAGGTGTTCATGAATTTGATGAACTTGACAAATTTTATAAAAAGTTCATGAAATTGAAAATAGTTTGAAGTTTTGGGAAAATTTCACACATTTTAGAGTAATTTCACACATTTGAAAACAAATCACCAACAATTTTGAGAAAAGCTCACACATTTGAGTAAAAGTTTACAAACGGGAAAAAATTATAGTTTTGATAAAAGTTTACGAATTGTAAAAAAAAGAAGATATTTGAAAAAAGTTCATGGATTTTTAAAACTTCATAGATTTTCAAAAAAGTTCAAAAATTTAAATAAAAAAAGAAAAGAAAGGAAAAAAAAGAAAAAGAAATAAAAAGCCCTGAAAGAAAACCGGGCTCGGAGCCTCCCAAAAACCAGGCTGCACTATTGGCTCGTTACGTCGTGTGCAGGCTACAAAAGCAAACAAGGGAAAAATTATTGGGCCGAGCCTAGTACTGAGTGGGGTGTGGGCCGCTTTGTGGAAAAAATTGATAGATACTTCCGTTCGAGGGGCAGGTTTAGAGTGAACCAACTCATTGCAGACGTACCTACTCCTCCAGAATATCAGCAACAACATACTTCGTTCGAGAGCACTCATCGGTGCTAGGGCTTGTAATAACCATTCTCTACCGTTATTAGCAAGGGTTAATTGGATAAATGCAACTCGAATTCTGGCAATTCTGAGAAATTGCAGTGGCGTTTCTCGGAATTGCTAGAATTTGAGTGCCATTCGGCCCGACGTCTGAATGTTAGGGAGGCTCCATCTTTTAGCCATTGACAAGTACAATCTCAGCCATATTGACACGTGATAAACGGATGGAAATTGTCTTCTGTTTCCACTCCACATATTGGGCATTTGTTCATGAGTTATAAGCCAATTCTATGCTTATTTTTCCAAATTGGTAGTCCATCCATTCAAGGTTGTCAGAATTGCGATTCTGTTATACGATTCTACGACTTTACGATCCAAATTAACCCCTATGATTCTACGATTTTAGTTCACAGAATCTACGTTTCTACGATCCTGATAGTGAAGATTCTATGATTTACGATCCTACCATCGGAGCTCCGATCCGATTCAAAATCGCGATTCTGACAAGCTTGCATCCATTGTGACCCTCCAAGCAAATTTCATCAACGTAGGTAGAGCAACACAATTCCAAAAAAAATTCTAGCAACTTCTTCCCCCCGATGGCGATGTGCTAGACGAGACCGCACTCCCTCTGTGTAACTCATCAAATGCCATATGATATGCGCTCTTAACTATAATGTTTCTGAGCTTCTCTGGCCCCCATGCAATAACATCCTCACCTAGTGTCATGGAAACGTCACGACAGATGTCCTAGTATGAGGACTTAGTCGTGAGGCCAACGCTTCTATGTGGTAGCTTGAGAGGGGTTGACCGGGATGAGAGACGCGAGGCGAATCAACACACAAGACAAGGATTTAGACAGCTTCGGGCCCTGGGAAACATCATCCGATAATAGCCCTACATGCTATTTGTGGCTATGTCTCATTATGCTCATGAGGGAGACACCGTATCTCCGGCTCTCCTCTAGTTGTGTCTAGCCTTAACGATTATTTCTTGCTCTCCCCTCTTGGGGTGCCTCGCCCCTCCTTATATAAGTTGAAGGAGCGGGTTACATGTAGAGTCAAACTCGGATTAGGACTTAACCTATTTTGACGTCTTACCATGGGCTTCTCACCATGGGCTTTTTAACGTCTTGGGCTTCTTAACGTCTTGGGCTTCTTAACGTAAGCCGGCTTACAATCCGGCTTACAATCTGACTTGCAATCTGGCTTAACTGTGTGGCTTAATTGTCTGGCTTAACTATCTGGCTTAACTGTCTGGCTTAACTATCTGGCTTAACTGTGTGGCTTAACTATCTGCTGGCTTAACATGCTTAATTGTCCGCCGGCTTAACATGCTTAACTGTCCGCCGGCTTATAATGTTTAACTATCCGCCGGCTTACAATGCTTAACTGTCCACCGGCTTATAATCTGTCGGGTCACCAATGAAACACCAAGTCCCAGCCGGGACATATCTCCGGCGGGTCACGGGGTATATCCCCGACATTAGCCCCCAGTTTAATTTTGATTTATCCATGTTAAAATGATCCTGTAAAACAAATACAAGAACAATTTTGACAGATTATGCTCCGGGTTAAGAACTTTTTTAAGCCGGCACCTGATCATCCTTAACTCCTTGGTATTTCCTTCTTCTAGAAAATCCGGGTCAATAGGCCAGCTTCATAATCAATTTGTTGACATTGGTTTCTCACAGAAAAAACATTGGTTATGAAATACTCATCTGATTTTCAGCCAGCTTGAAGATGTAGAATTTGCCGATTTATCATTGCCAAAATATCCCATTTGTAAAAGTTGATAGCACCGGGTCATAATTGTTGCCAACATCAAACTTGAAAATGTACCTCCCTTATATGTAGCCCCCAAGTACCGGGTTGTCATGCTTGCAGCAACCTGTGACTTGTAATTGTCTTTAAGCTCATAAAAAACTTCAACCAGTGTAGCCCCCAAGGACCGGGTCACTATGCAATAATGAATAGGGACTTTGTAAATATGATCATGTATATTTGAGTAGCGACGTGTAGCCTCCAAGGGCCGGCTCAGTAAGATAATACTGAGTTGGGACTTTTGTATATAATTCATTGATAATAACATCATATGATGTAATCTCCACCATGGGGCTTGAACCCACGTCACAAGGTTAAGAGCTTTGTACTCTACCAACTGAGTAGTGGACCTTTCAATATAATTGATTAAAGCTTGTGTACCTTGAATTTTTGACAGGAGCAATTGGTAGCCCCCAAGGGTCGGCTCATTACAATGTGATGAGTCGGGTCTTCAATAAGTTGAGCAAAAAGTGACTTTTGCATTAGCCCCCAAGTGCCATGGTGCATGCTGGCAGTGACATGGGACTTGCATATTTGATGTAAACTCAACTTGAATAATGTAGCCCCCAAGTGACGGGTCGTAAGCCTGCAGCGACTCGAGACTATTCCCTCCATTGTAAAATAAATCATGCCCATTGATAAAATAATAGCCATTTGCGCTGAAGCGACTTTTGAAGTCCCCCATCATAATATTGGTTATTGATAACCATAATAAAAATCCAGCCATATTGGCTATTAAAGATTTGAATAATATAATCTGGTTTGAAAACCGGTTCCTGTGATATTGAATCATACTGCCGGCTTATGATACCAATGCAGTAAGGGTGATAACCCAAAACTTAGAAGCCAATACTTCCAAGTATTTAATAATGTCATATGCTGGCGACTTATCGTTGAAAGCCAGGCCGAGTTAATAGAGACCATAGCTATGCTTCAGATATGAGCAAGAGAGTATCAAGAAAAACCCGAAAAAAACTTTCAAAAACTCAAACCAAAAAGATAGAAAAGACGAGGCTATGCTTCGAATACGAGCAGGAAGCCGGAAAAAATGCCTATGATTCCAATACGATCAGGAAGATGAACCAAAAGGGTTAATGGCTATGATTCGAATACGATCAGGAAGCCCCCGAATGAATTTTGGCATTGCGCTGATCAAAGGGGTACCGACAGCTATGATTTGAATACGATCAGGAAGCCCCCCAGTGACCAAAGTATTTAATGGCTATGATTCGAATACGATCAATAAGCCGGACCAAGAGGGTTAACGGCTGTGATTCGAATACGATCCAGCCCCCAAGCGATCTAAGTGTTTAACGGCTATGGTTCGAATACGACCATGAAGCCGGACCAAAGGGGTTAACAGCCATGATTCGAATACGATCAAGCCCCCAAGTGATCAAAGTGTTTAACGGCTATGATTCGAATACGATCAGTAAGCCGGACCAGAAGGGGTTAATAGCTGCAATTCGAATACGACCAAGCCCCCAAATGATCAAAATGTTTAACGGCTATGGTTTGAATCTTACCAGGAAGCCGGACCAAAGGGGTTAATAGCTGTGATTGGAATACGATCAAGCCCCCTAGTGATCATTGAAGCAGGGTACCTATGTTTGAGTTGTGCTTTGCAACAGACTCTCTTTGGTCCCTTTTTTTTTTTCTGAGAACTCGAACTTTGCGAGATATAAATTCTTCTTGAGCCAGAATTTTAAACCGGATATTGAGAGCTTCAAAACCTTGTGAGAGACAAATTTCCCTTGAACCGGATTTTAAACCGGATATTTGAGAGTTTCAGTGAGAGACAGATTTCCCTTGAGCCGGATTTTAAACTGGAATTCTTCATTTTGAGCCGGAAATTTTCTGACGGCCTTTAAACTGGCAACATTTACTAAGCTATGTCCATGTAGCCCCCTAGTCTTTAAGACGACTCAATGAGTTGGCTTAAGATTCTCCATAGTTGACCGTGATATAGACCAGTTTGAGTCCTGCATTGAAGAACTTGCAAGCCAAAGTAATCGCTCTTTTAAAGAAAATAATATGTAATATCAAAATATACTGGATGGATTTCACCTTATATGTCAGGCCAGTGATTACCCACCGCGGAGTTGATGATTACCACGGTGAAGCTCAAAGCAATCACGGTTAAGTCGGCCACGATGTTGTAAGCCAGCATGGACGGGCGAGTCTATCACAGGAGCTGTATACCACACGAACAACGAGTCAATCGCGGGCGCGGTCCCAGCGAGTTGTGGTAGATCGAGCTGCACGGGCGGCGGCTTGCACACACCCGTTCAATAGCAAGCAAGCGCAGACACCAGTGCATGATGATGCTAACACATACTCCATAGGCACAACATGACACCACCTTTATAATGAATCATTGTCCTGCAGAAAATATGCAGACCAAAGTAATTGTTCTTTGACAAAATACAATATGTGTCAAGAAAATATACTTAGATGAATATCACCTGATTTGTTTTGACGGCCAAGGATCCGTAAATAGTCTCCGTAAATAACCTTTCAACATAGTTCCTCTTATCCCTTTAAACAGGAATCGGGCGACTTAGCAACTGGAGGAAAACTGCAGTGGCAGTAGTGGAAACAACCAAGTTACAACCATCGTCTTTAGTAGAGGGACAGACCATCATAAAAGAAGAAAAGATCGTCATAGGCTCTGTGTTTTCAATCTTTTGATAAATTTTTTGTGGCAGAGATAGTGACCACAACCCGGTGGGTCAACACCGGGCAGCTTGAGCAGCGCTGTAGCAGAAGTAGAGGCTGACAATAGAGACACGACACAGTGTCGCCAGAAGTGGCCGACGCAGGCCCGCTCGTAGTGGAGGTGGTTCAGAACGGTGACCTCAAGGCCATGGGGGTGGCTCCAAAGCAGCAGCGGAAGCGGCTCATCTTCAACGGAGGTGTCCGGGTTGCAGCAGCTCGGGTCAACGACATCTTGCAGAGGAAGTGGTGTGACAAAGACGAGTCAAGACCGCTCGGAAGATGGCGGCGACGGCTTCGACCAGCAATAACTCTCGGCGAGGGCAGGCCAGCCCGGAGTAGTGAAACAGGGGCGAACAGAGGGGCGGCTCACAGGCGGCGATTCAAGGCTGTGGCCGCACGCGGCAGAAGCAGTAGGGCGTCTTGATAGCAGAGAAGCAAAGCCAAGGCGACCGAGACCGGGGCGGTTTTGATGGCGAGTTGGAGAGGCATAGCAGGGGCCACGGCCGTGTGACAGTCGGAGGCGCAGCGATTTGACCCGGCGGCGGCCGGCAATGTAGGTGAACCAGCTTGAGGCGGTTTACCGTAAAGACGGAGGCAGCCTGCCACGACGGAATGACACGAGGCAAGCGTAGCTTCAGTACAATAGCAGCTCGGTGCCGCAGTAGCAATCACAGGCTGGGTCAACACGTGGTGGCAGGTTGAGGTGTAGTGCAGGCGTCGGGTCACAGAACCCAACAGTGTCAGAGGCGAGCGACAGCGATGGCGTTGCCGGAGCAGCGTCTTAGAGATGGCGGGTTGCATGGCCTGCTTGGCACATGGTGATGGTGGGTTGCATGGCCTGCTTGGCACATGGTGATGGTGGGTCACAGATTCAAACTCACGATAGCAGAAGCCGAGCAAAGGCAGCCATGGAGGAGCGGCAACCCGACAGTCATGGTGGAACAAGGTCAGTGGCTCAACGCGATGGCTCAAGGCGATGACTTGAGGTAGAAGGTGAGCCCGAGGCAGATGCAGCAGAGGCAGCTTGACCACGGTGGGTCATGATAGAGGCCAAGCGCAGAAACCGGCGTCGACGGCGAGTGAGGCCACGGGCGCGGGGGCGCGTTTGGCAAGGCTCGTACAAGACAGCCGCAGGAGCAGAGGCCGGCCGCGTGGGAGACGGCGACTGATCGAAGATGAGGCAGGCAAGCTGACTTGGAGGCGGAGATGGCGGCTTGGGGCCCGCTCCGGCATGGGCAACTCAAGGCCGGGACGGCGAAGGCGGTAGCACGGGGTCGTAGAGTCAGAATCGATCCCCTCATCCTTGTGCTCGTGGAAACAACCCATAGTAACAAAGGCGGCTCAAAATGATGGACGAGCCGGCGGCGGCCCTTGAACAACGGCGACTCTGACACAGGTAGGCAAGGCAACCGCGGCCCTCGGACGCCAGCTTGAGGGCAAGGCGAAGCCGTCAGGTGAACCGGCGGGATGCAGCCATGGAAACGGACTACGACGATGGCGATGGTCGTCTTGTTGATGAGGCAGTACCAGCGACTCGAGACGGCAACTCACAGAGGTGATAGCGGCTCAAGGTGGAGGCAGGTCTGGCTTGACAGATGCAGGGGAGGGCAGGAACCAGTGGCAGACCTCAAACAGCGGTGGTTCACCGAGGTAGAAACGACGGTGGCTGCTGACTCAGAGGCAAGGCCGAGGCCGCGGGGCGGTGGCTCGCGATAAGGTAGCAGGCGACTCGCAGCGGGCGCGAAGCGGGTCGGCGACTCACGACGAGGTAGGCCACGACGAAGGTGGCGGATTGCGAGCGACCGAGTCACAACAGAGAGCGCAGCAGACGAGTTGGCGGATTTGGAACCGATGACGGACACTGTCCGTTTCGACACGCGACAACTAGCATGGCGGCCCAGAGGCGAAGCTGGCTCGAAGGCAACATTATTTCGCGGCTACCTCCAAACCCCATCCAGGTCGTGATTGGTTTGACCGACTCACCCAATTAATCAATGCATGCTATAATCTTGTATTGATGTTTCCGACAGTGGGTAGTGATTGATGACCAAAAAATCCGAGTTGTACTGAATTAGCATTAGCATACCGTACAATGCAACAGGAGACAAAAGATCTAATCTTGTAGACCAGCCTTGACCACCACGTGAGGAGTAATACTATTTTTTGATTGATGATGGCCTGATGGGAAGCAACAGCTGCAGCAGGTCCTTGTATTCTCACGGGAGCAGTAGTTGTTCTGGCTCATTGAAAATCAGGTGGCCTTCTTGGGACTTGAAACCAGAGGCAGGGGAACTCGGCGGATCCGACCGTAACCCAGAATGATTTGTCCGCATACCGTGCAGCAGATCAACTCCTTGTTAACCTCGAACTCAATGTAGAAGCGGTTTCGGCGGATCGCCTCATCACGTATGGTGGCACAGACAACGGAACCCTAACCTCTTGATTTCAAACCATCATGCTGTAAACTCCAAAGTTAATCATGATTTTGACCGTCAAACCATCTTTTCCTCAACTGACTAGTCACAAGCTTCTCGATCCCTGGAAAGAGGTCCCTCCAAGAACTCAACACCATCGTGCGCGAGCCCCACGGTGGGCACCAACTGTCATGCAAATGTCATAGCAGATGTCCTAGTGTGAGGACTTAGTCGTGAGGCCAACACATCTATGTGGTAGCTTGAGAGGGGTTGATCGGGACGAGAGACGCGAGGCGAATCAACACACAAGACAAGGATTTAGACAACTTCGGGCCCCGGGAAACATCATCCGGTAATAGCTCTACATGTTGTTTGTGGCTATGTCTCATTATGCTCATGAGGGAGATGTCGTATCTCCGGCTCTCCTCTAGTTGTGTCTAGCCTTAACGATTATTTCTTGCTCTCCCCTCTTGGGGTGCCCCGCCCCTCCTTATATAAGTTGAAGGGGCGGGTTATATGTAGAGTCAAACTCGGATTAGGACTTAACCTATTTTGACGTCTTACCATGGGCTTATCACCATGGGCTTCTTAACGTCTTGGGCTTCTTAACGTAAGCCGACTTACAATCCGGCTTACAATCCGACTTGCAATCTGGCTTAACTGTCTGGCTTAACTATCTGCCGGCTTAACATGCTTAACTGTTTGCCGGCTTAACCTGCTTAACTGTCCCCGACTTATAATGCTTAGCTGTCCGCCGGCTTACAATGCTTAACTGTCCACCGGCTTATAATCTGCCGGGTCACCAATGAAACACTAAGTCCCAGCCAGGTCATATCTCCGGCCGGGTCACACCGCGGGGTATATCCCCGACACCTAGTCTCAGGGATGCTCTGATTTTTAGAATCTCATCAACATCCACATGAACAAATGTATTGTGCAAGTAGCTGAACATTCCAAGAGCCATTATCGTTCAACAAGTACGAAATGAAGCAAATACGACATAAGCCTTGCCGTGAGATGTTGGGGAACATTGCAGAAAATTAAATTTTTTCCTACGGTTTCACCAAGATCCATCTATGAGTTCATCTAAGCAACGAGTGATAGGAGAGAGATTGCATCTACATACCACTTGTAGATCGCGTGCGGAAGCGTTCAAGAGAACGGTGATGATGGAGTCGTACTCGCTGTGATCCAAATCACCGATGACCAAGTGCCGAACGGACAGCACCTCCGTGTTCAACACACGTACAGAGCTGATGACGTCTCCTCCTTCTTGATCCAGCAAGGAGGAAGGAGAGGTTGATGAAGATCCAGCAGCACAACGGCGTGGTGGTGGATGCAGCAAGACTCCGGCAGGGCTTCGCCAAGCTGCTGCGGGAGGAGGAAGAGGTGTAGCAGGGGGAGGGAGGCGCCAAGACACAGGGTGCGGCTGCCCTCCCCCCTGCCCTCCTTTATATAGGCCCCCAGGGGGGGCGCCGGCCCTAGGAGATCCAATCTCCCAAGGGGGCGGCGGCCAGGGGGGTGGAGTGCCCCCCAAGGCTAGTGGGGCGCGCCCCCACCTAGGGTTTCCAACCCTAGGCGCAGGGGGCCCAGGGGGGGGGTGCTCCAGCCCACTAGGTGCTGGTTCCCCTCCCACTTCAGCCCATGGGGCCCTCCGGGATAGGTGGCCCCACCGGTGGACCCCTGGGACCCTTCCGGTGGTCCCAGTACAATACCGGGTGACCCCGAAACTTTCCCGATGGTCGAAACAGCACTTCCTATATATAATTCTTTACCTCCGTACCATTACGGAACTCCTCATGACATCCGGGATCTCATCCGGGACTCCGAACAACATTCGGTTTGCTGCATAATCATATTCATACAACCCTAGCGTCACCGAACCTTAAGTGTGTAGACCCTATGGGTTTGGGAGACATGCAGACATGACCGAGACGGCTCTCCGGTCAATAACCAACAGCGGGATCTGGATACCCATGTTGGCTCCCACATACTCCTCGATGATCTCATCGGATGAACCACAATGTCGAGGATTCAAGCAACCCCGTATACTATTCCCTCTGTCAGACGGTATGTTACTTGCCCGAGATTCGATCGTCGGTATCCCAATACCTCGTTCAATCTCGTTACCGGCAAGTCACTTTACTCATACCGTAATGCATGATCCCGTGACCAGACAATTGGTCACTTTGAGCTCATTATGATGATGCACTACCAAGTGGGCCCAGTGATACCTCTCCATTATACGGAGTGACAAATCCCAGTCTCGATTCGTGTCAACCCAACAGACACTTTCGGAGATACCTGTAGTGCACCTTTATAGTCACCCAGTTACGTTGTGACGTTTGGTACACCCAAAGCACTCCTATGGTATCCGGGAGTTACACGATCTCATGGTTTAAGGAAGAGATACTTGACATTGGAAAAGCTCTAGCAAAACGAACTACACGATCTTGTGCTATGCTTTGGATTGGGTCTTGTCCATCACATCATTCTCCTAATGATGTGATCCCGTTGTCAACGACATCTAATGTCCATAGTCAGGAAACCATGACTATCTGTTGACCAATGAGCTAGTCAACTAGGGGCTTACTAGGGATGTGTTGTGGTCTAAGTATTCACACGTGTATTACGATTTCCGGATAATACAATTATAGCATGAATAAAAGACAACTATCATGAACAAAAAAATATAATAATAATCCTTTTATTATTGCCTCTAGGGCATATTTCCAACAGTCTCCCACTTGCACTAGAGTCAATAATCGAGTTACATGGTGATGAATCGAACACCCATAGAGTTCTGGTGTTGATCATGTTTTGCTTACGGAAGAGGTTTAGTCAACGGATCTGCGACATTCAGATCCGTATGTACTTTGCAAATATCTGTGTCTCCATCTTGAACATTTTCACGGATGGAGTTGAAACGACGCTTGATGTGCCTAGTCTTCTTGTGAAACCTGGGCTCCTTGGCAAGGGCAATAGCTCCAGTGTTGTCACAGAAGAGTTTGATCGGCCCCGACACATTGGGTATGACTCCTAGGTCGGTGATGAACTCCTTCACCCAAATTGCTTCATGCACTGCCTCCAAGGCTGCCATGTACTCTGCTTCACATGTAGATCCTGCCACGATGCTCTGCTTGCAGCTGCACCAGCTTACTGCCCCACCATTCAACATATACACGTATCCGGTTTGTGACTTAGAGTCATCCAGGTCTGTGTTGAAGCTAGCGTCGATGTAACCCTTTACGATGAGCTCTTCGTCACCTCCATAAACGAGAAACATGTCCTTTGTCCTTTTCAGGTACTTTATGATATTCTTGACCGCTGTCCAGTGTTCCTTGCCGGGAATACTTTGGTACCTTCCTACCAAACTTACGGCAAGGTTTACATCAGGTCTGGTACACAGCATGGCATACATAATAGATCCTATGGCTGAGGCATAGGGGATGACACTCATCTCTATGGCCGAGCTCAATCTCACACCTTGCAATATAGGCAAGAACCCTTTCTTGGACTGATCCATTTTGAACTTCTTCAAAATCTTATCAAGGTATATGCTTTGTGAAAGACCTATGAGGCGTCTTGATCTATCCCTATAGATTTTGATGCCTAATATGTAAGCAACTTCTCCAAGGTCCTTCATTGAAAAACACTTATTCAAGTAGGCCCTAATGCTGTCCAAGAATTCTATATCATTTCCCATCAAAAGTATGTCATCTACATATAATATGAGAAATGCTACAAAGCTCCCACTCACTTTCTTGTAAACGCAGGCTTCTCCATAAGTCTGCATAAACCCAAACGCTTTGATCATTTCATCAAAGCGAATGTTCCAACTCCGAGATGCTTGCACCAGCCCATAAATGGATCGCTGGAGCTTGCATACTTTGTTAGCATTCTTAGGATCGACAAAACCTTCTGGCTGCATCATATACAGCTCTTCCTTAAGATAACCGTTAAGGAATGCCGTTTTGACGTCCATCTGCCATATCTCATAATCATAGTATGCGGCAATTGCTAACATGATTTGGACAGACTTAAGCTTCGCTACGGGAGAGAAGGTCTCATCGTAGTCAACCCCTTGAACTTGTCGATAACCCTTAGCAACAAGTCGAGCTTTATAGATGGTGACATTACCATCCGCGTCCGTCTTCTTCTTAAAGATCCATTTGTTTTCTATCGCTCGCTGATCATCGGGCAAGTCAGTCAAAGTCCATACTTTGTTTTCATACATGGATTCTATCTCGGATTGCATGGCTTCAAGCCATTTGTTGGAACCTGGGCCCGCCATCGCTTCTTCATAGTTCGAAGGTTCACCATTGTCTAACAACATGATTTCCAGGACAGGGTTGCCATACCACTCTAGTGTGGAACGTGTCCTTGTGGACCTACGAAGTTCGGTAGCAACTTGATCTGAAGTACCTTGATCATCATCATTAATTTCCTCTCCAGTCGGTGTAGGCACCACAGGAACATTTTCCTGAGCTGCACTACTTTCCGGTTTAAGAGGTAGTACTTCATCGAGTTCTACTTTCCTCCCACTTACTCCTTTCGAGAGAAACTCTTTTTCCAGAAAGGATCCGTTCTTGGCAACAAAGATCTTGCCTTCGGATCTAAGGTAGAAGGTATACCCAATGGTTTCCTTAGGGTATCCTATGAAGACACATTTTTCTGACTTGGGTTCGAGCTTTTCAGGTTGAAGTTTCTTGACATAAGCATCGCATCCCCAAACTTTTAGAAACGACAGCTTAGGTTTCTTCCCAAACCATAATTCATACGGTGTCGTCTCACGGATTTAGATGGTGCCCTATTTAAAGTGAATGTAGCTGTCTCTAGAGCGTATCCCCAAAATGATAGCGGTAAATCGGTAAGAGACATCATAGATCGCACCATATCCAATAGAGTGCGATTACGACGTTCGGACAAACCGTTACGCTGAGGTGTTCCAGGCGGCGTGAGTTGTGAAACGATTCCAAATTTCCTTAAGTGTGTACCAAATTCGTGACTTAAATATTCTCCTCCACGATCTGATCGTAGGAACTTTATCTTTCGGTCACGTTGATTCTCTACCTCATTCTGAAATTCCTTGAACTTTTCAAAGGTCTCAGACTTGTGTTTCATCAAGTAGACATACCCATATCTACTCAAGTCATCAGTGAGAGTGAGAACATAACGATATCCTTCGCGAGCCTCAACGCTCATTGGACCACACACATCAGTATGTATGATTTCCAATAAGTTGGTTGCTCGCTCCATTGTTCCGGAGAACGGGGTCTTGGTCATTTTGCCCATGAGGCATGGTTCGCATGTGTCAAATGATTCATAATCGAGAGACTCTAAAAGTCCATCAGCATGGAGCTTCTTCGTGTGCTTGACACCAATGTGACCAAGGCGGCAGTGCCACAAGTATGTGGGACCATCGTTATCAACTTTACATCTTTTGGTATTCACACTATGAATTTGTGTAACATTACGTTCGAGATTCATTAAGAATAAACCATTGACCATCGGGGCATGACCATAAAACATATCTCTCATATAAATAGAACAACCATTATTCTCGGATTTAAATGAGTAGCCATCTCGCATCAAACGAGATCCAGATACAATGTTCATGCTCAAACTTGGCAAAATAACAATTATTGAGGTTTAAAACTAATCCCATAGGTAAATGTAGAGGTAGCATGCCGACGGCGATCACATCGACCTTGGAACCATTGCCGACGCGCATCGTCACCTCATCCTTCGCCAGTCTCCGCTTATTCTGCAGCTCCTGCTGTGAGTTACAAATATGAGCAACGGCACCGGTATCAAATACGCAGGAGTTACTACGAGTACTGGTAAGGTACACATCAATTACATGTATATCAAATATACCTTTAGTGTTGCCGGCCTTCTTGTCCGCTAAGTATTTGGTGCAGTTCCGCTTCCAGTGACCCTTCCCTTTGCAATAAAAGCACTCAGTCTCAGGCTTGGGTCCATTCTTTGACTTCTTCCCGGTAACTGGCTTACCGGGTGCGGCAACATCTTTGCCGTCCTTCTTGAAGTTCTTCTTACCCTTGCCCTTCTTGAGCTTAGTGGTTTTATTGACCATCAACACTTGATGTTCTTTCTTGATTTCAACCTCTGCTGACTTCAGCATTGAAAATACTTCAGGAATGGTCTTCACCATCCCCTGCATATTGTAGTTCAACACAAAGCTCTTGTAGCTCGGAGGGAGCGACTGAAGGATTCTGTCAATGACCGCCTCGTCCGGGAGGTTGATCTCCAGCTGGGACAGGAGGTTGTGCAACCCAAACATTTTGAGTATGTGCTCACTAACAGAATATTTTCCTCCATCTTACAACTATAGAACTTGTCGGAGACTTCATATCTCTCGACCCGGGCATGAGCTTGAAAAACCATTTTCAGCTCTTCGAACATCTCATATGCTCCGTGTCGCTCAAAACGCTTTTGGAGCCCCGGTTCTAAGCTGTAAAGCATGCCGCACTAAACGAGGGAGTAATCATCAGCATGTGATTGTCAAGTGTTCATAACGTCTTGGTTCTCTGGGATGGGTGCTTCACCTAGCGGTGCATCTAGGACATAATCTTTCTTGGCTGCTATGCGGATGATCCTCAGGTTCCGGACCCAGTCCGAATAGTTGATGCCATCATCTTTCAGCTTGGTTTTCTCTAGGAACGCGTTGAAGTTCATGTTGACATGAGCGTTGTCCAGTTGATCTACCAGACATATTTTTGCAAAGACATTAGACTAAGTTCATGATAATTAAGTTCATCTAATCAAATTATTTAATGAACTCCCACTCAGATTGACATCCCTCTAGTCATCTAAGTGTTACACGATCCGAGTTGACTAGGCCGTGTCCGATCATCACGTGAGACGGACTAGTCATCATCGGTGAACATCTCATCGTATCTTCCATACGACTCATGTTCGACCTTTCGGTCTCTTGTGTTCCGAGGCCATGTCTGTACATGCTAGGCTCGTCAAGTTAACCCTAAGTGTTTCTGCATGTGTAAAACTGTCTTACACCCGTTGTATGTGAACGTAAGGATCTATCACACCCGATCATCACGTGGTGCTTCGAAACGACGAACTTTAGCAACGGCGCACAGTTAGGGGGAACACTTTCTTGAAATTATTATAAGGGATCATCTTATTTACTACCGTCGTTCTAAGTAAACAAGATGCATAAACATAATAAACATCACATGCAATTATATAAAGTAGTGACATGATATGGCCAATATCATATAGCTCCTTCGATCTCCATCTTCGGGGCTCCACGATCATCTTCATCACCGGCATGACACCATGATCTCCATCATCATGTCTTCATGAAGTTGTCACGCCAACGACTACTTCTACTTCTATGGCTAACGCGTTTAGCAATAAAGTAAATTAATTTACATGGCGTTCTTCAATGACACGCAGGTCATACAAAAATAAAGACAACTCCTATGGCTCCTGCCGGTTGTCATACTCATCGACATGCAACTCGTGATTCCTATTACAAGAACATGATCTCATACATCACAATATATCATTCATCATTCATCACAACTTCTGGCCATATCACATCACATGACAATTGCTGCAAAAACAAGTTAGACGTCCTCTAATTGTTGTTGCATCTTTTACGTGGCTGCAATTGGGTTCTAGCAAGAACGTTTTCTTACCTACGAATAACCACAACGTGATTTTGTCAACTTCTATTTACCCTTCATAAGGACCCTTTTCGTCGAATCCGCTCCAACTAAAGTAGGAGAGACAGACACCCGCTAGCCACCTTATGCAACTAGTGCATGTCAGTCGGTGGAACCTATCTCACGTAAGCGTACGTGTAAGGTCGGTCTGGGCCGCTTCATCCCACAATACCGCTGAAGCAAGAAAAGACTAGTAGCGGCAAGCAAGTTGACAAGATCTACGCCCACAACAAAATTGTGTTCTACTCGTGCAATAGAGAACTACGCATAAACCTAGCTCATGATGCCACTGTTGGGGAACGTTGCAGAAAATTAAAATTTTTCCTACGGTTTCACCAAGATCCATATATGAGTTCATATAAGCAACGAGTGATAGGAGAGAGATTGCATCTACATACCACTTGTAGATCGCGTGCGGAAGCGTTCAAGAGAACGGTGATGATGGAGTCGTACTCGCCATGATCCAAATCACCGATGACCAAGTGCCGAACGGACAGCACCTCCGCGTTCAACACACGTACGGAGCGGATGACGTCTCCTCCTTCTTGATCCAGCAAGGGGGAAGGAGAGGTTGATGAAGATCCAGCAGCACAACAGCGTGGTGGTGGATGCAGCAGGGCTTCGCCAAGCTGCTGCGGGAGGAGGAAGAGGTGTAGCAGGGGGAGGGAGGCGCCAAGACACAGGGTGCGGCTGCCATCCCCCTGCCCTCCTTTATATAGGCCCCCAGGGGGGGCGCCGGCCCTGGGAGATCTAATCTCCCAAGGGGGAGGCGGCCAGGGGGGGTGGAGTGCCCCCCAAGGCTAGTGGGGCGCGCCCCCACCTAGGGTTTCCAACCCTAGGCGCAGGGGGGGCAGGGGGGGGGGGTGCACCGGCCCACTAGGGGCTGGTTCCCCACCCACTTCAGCCCACGGGGCCCTCTAGGATAGGTGGCCCCACCTGGTGGACCCCCGGGACCCTTCCGGTGGTCCCATTACAATACCGGGTGACCCCGAAACTTTCCCGATGGTCGAAACAACACTTCCTATATATAATTCTTTACCTCCGGACCATTCCGGAACTCCTCGTGACGTCCGGGATCTCATCCGGGACTCCGAACAACATTAGGTTTGCTGCATACTCATATTCATACAACCCTAGCATCACCGAACCTTAAGTGTGTAGACCCTACGGGTTCGGGAGACATGCAGACATGACCGAGACGGCTCTCCGGTCAATAACCAACAGCGGGATCTGGATACCCATGTTGGCTCCCACATACTCCTCGATGATCTCATCGGATGAACCACAATGTCGAGGATTCAAGCAACCCCGTATACTATTCCCTTTGTCAGACGGTATGTTACTTGCTCGAGATTCGATCGTCGGTATCCCAATACCTCGTTCAATCTCGTTACCGGCAAGTCACTTTCCTCGTACCGTAATGCATGATCCCATGACCAGACAATTGGTCACTTTGAGCTCATTATGATGATGCACTACCGAGTGGGCCCAGTGATACCTCTTCGTTATACGGAGTGACAAATCCCAGTCTCGATCCGTGTCAACCCAACAGACACTTTTGGAGATACCTGTAGTGCACCTTTATAGTCACCCAGTTACGTTGTGACGTTTGGTACACCCAAAGCACTCCTACGGTATCCGGGAGTTACACGATCTCATGGTCTAAGGAAGATATACTTGACATTGGAAAAGCTCTAGCAAAACGAACTACACGATCTTGTGCTATGCTTAGGATTGGGTCTTGTCCATCACATCATTCTCCTAATGATGTGATCCCGTTGTCAACGACATCTAATCTCCATAGTTAGGAAACCATGACTATCTGTTGACCAACGAGCTAGCCAACTAGAGGCTTACTAGGGACGTGTTGTGGTCTAAGTATTCACACGTGTATTACGATTTCCGGATAATACAATTATAGCATGAATAAAAGACAACTATCATGAACAAAGAAATATAATAATAATCCTTTTATTATTGCCTCTAGGGCATATTTCCAACATGGGATAGGTTTATATGAAGGTGGCCGAGGAATCCAACTGCCATGCCACACTCTTCTGCTTCTACCATTGCCAACTCGCCATATTAGCCCTTTCTTTGGTAAGTCCATACCATGACTGATGCCTTGCCAAGAGGATGAAGCATTGCCTGTGAAGACCATATCCTCAAGCTTACCGTCCGGATACTATCTTGATTTAAGAACTTGGCGCATAAGTTGTCGGGCCTAGAAATTAGCCTCCATGCTTGATGAGCGAGTAAAGCTTGATTTAATAAACGAAAATCCCTTAAGCCAGCGCCACCCTTATCCTTGGGCTGTAAGAGATAATCCCAACCTTTTCAATGTATTTTCCTTTTCCCTTTCACTGACCCCCAATAAAAATTCGTCAAAATCCTAGTATGCTCATCGAACACCGAGTATGGAAGTTTGAACACCCCCATTATGTAGGTCGGCAATGCTTGGGCCAGTGACTTAATTAGGACCTCTCTGCTAGGTTATGCGAATTGCCCATCACCCCATTGAACAAGTCATTTAGTGAGACTTGTTTGGATATTTTGGAACCTACCCTTAGATAAATGACCCTCTAAAAGTGCTAGTTATCGACTAGAGGGGGGGGGGTGAATAGGCATTTTTTTTATGAAAGTCTTTGAAATAGACAATGTATTCGAAGAAAAATAGGAAAAACAGAGACTAAACAGTATTGAAAGATAAACTACACTAGCCATGAGAGAATACAAATGACTAAGAAAGACAAGTAATAACTAGGTATGACAGATCAGAATTGGAAGATAGTGTAAAGACAAATATGCAATCATAGGAAATGTCTTCACACAATGTCTTCAAACAGAACACACAAGCAAGGACTTCATGAAACAACAATAAGTAAAGGAGTGAATGGATAGAACCGGTTGCTCGATGAAGACAAGGATTTGGTAGACCAGTTCGAGTTGTTGTGACAATTGTACGTCTGGTTTGGAAGGCTGAGATTGAACTCAGAAGACCACATCTTCACCTTATTTCCCTCGAGCTCAGATCACTTAGACCTTGCCCAATCACTCAGGTAAGTCTTCAAGGTAGACTTCCGAACCTTCACAAACTTCATTCACGGGTAATTCACAATGAATCTTGAATGCTCAGAATGTGATGCCTAACCGACTAGAAGATCACAGTCTTCAAGTGTATAAGTCTGTGGTACACGGGGACCAAAAAGGCTTCAGTGATGCTTAACACCTTTGGGCTATGGGTGTTTTGGGTTTTGTCCTCCCAAGGATTCTCTCAAAGGTTTCAGAGGTGGGTTGCTGCCAAACGACAAAAGTTGTACTCTTAACTTGGAGCAGCCACCAACTTATGGTGGAGGGGGTGGCTATTTATAGCCAGGAGGCAACCCGACATGATATGTCTGAAATGAACCTGGGTCAGTGGACAACTGACATGTGTCCAACAGTCGGATTTCAAACACACGCAACATCTTGACTTGGGCAACAAGTAAAGCTGACTCATCCAACTTAGGATAAGATTTTCTCTCATTTGCCTTTGCTTGAAGACATAGGATTTTTGGTTGAGCATCACGTCAGTTCTCTGACTTTGTTTACCTTGACCCAACTTAACAGTTCGATGGTTCCTATGACTAAAGAAGGAAGAAAATGAAATTACAAAAGAACTATGTCTTCGTGCTCCATTGGCTTCAAATATGTCTTCACGTGTCATTATCTTCGACACAAATGTCTTTGCGAACCACCATTCTCTTCAATGTCTTCATACATGTTTAGGGATCATCATTGATGGGTAAACCGACTCAATAGGGACTTCTATCAGTGTTATCCTGTGAAACTCACAAACACATTAGTCCCTCAACCAAGTTTGTCGTCAATACTCCAAAACCAACTAGGAGTGACACTAGATGCACTTACAATCCTTTTTTGGTGATTGATGACAAACTGGTTGAAGTTTTCAACAAGGATAAAATATATGAAAGTTAAAGAACGTGGTCATTGGCTTCATCAAATTGGAGGGTGTAAGTGCATCTAGTGCCACCCCTAGTTGGTTTTGGAGTATTGACGACAAACGTGGTTGAGGGATTAATGTGTTTGTGAGAATTGCACAATAACACAAGTAGTGTCCCTCATTGATTCAGTTTACCTACCAGAGATAAAAATGTGTGAAGACACTGAAGACAATGGTGGTTCGTGAAGACATTCACGACTAAGATTATGACATGTGAAGATATTCACTTGAAGACTATGGAGTGCGAAGACATAGCTGTTTCGTAGTTTCCTTTCTTCTTTATTGAGTCATAGGAACCACTGTATTGTTAAGTGGGGTCCAAGTGAACAAAGTTAGAGTGGCTGATGTGATGCTCAACCGAATCCTATGTCTTCGAGCGAAGACAGTGAGAGCAAATCTTATCCAAAGCTGGATGAGTCAGCTTTGCTTGTAGCACAAGCCAAGCTGCCGCGTGTGTTTGAAATCTGACAGTTGGACACGTGTTAGTTCCTTAGTGACCCAGGGTCATTTCAGACAAATCAGGTCGGGTTGCCTCCTGGCTATAAATAGCCCACCCCCTACACCATAAATTGGTGGCTGCTCGGAGTTAGTGCACGACTTTTGTCATTTTAGAGCAACCCACCTCCGAAGCATTTGAGAGAGAGATCATTGCAAGGACAAAGCCCAAAACACCCAGAGCCAAAGAGTGTTAGGCATCACTGAAGCCTTTCTGTCCGCGTGATCTAAAGACTTGTTACACTTGAGGACTCTGAATCCTCCAACCGGTTAGGCGTCGCGTTCTGAGCATCCAAGAGTCATTGTGGATTGCTGGTGAACGAAGTCTCTGAAGGTTTGGAAGTCTACCTCGAAGACTTACCAGAGTGATTGAGCGAGGACTGGGTGTCCTTAGCTCAAGGGGAATAAGGTGAAGACATGATATTCTAAGTTCAATCTCAGCCTCCCTAACCGGACGTACAGTTGTCACAACAACTGGAACTCGTCTACCAAATCCTTGTCTTCCCCAAGCAACTGGTTCTATCCTCTCCTCTCTTTACTTTACAGTTTGTCTTCTTGAAGTCATTGCTTGCCCGCCTGATTCATTTGACTTCATTGTGTGAGGACTTATATCTGTTTAGCTTCATATTATCTTCCATTCTGATCCTGTCTACCTAGTTCTAGTTAGTCTTCATGCTTTCACTGTATTATATGCTTGACTAATGACCGCCTAGTGTAGTCTTCATTCCGCTGCTTACTATATAGGCTCAGTTTACCTGTTTGTCTTCAAAGCCATCGTGTTTTGAATACTTTCATAAAAATCACCTATTCACCCCCTCTAGCCGATAACTAGCACTTTCAATTGGTATCAGACCAAGGTACTCTCTTGTTCTGTGTGATTCGGTTTAACCACCTCGAGTTTTAGCTATGTCGACTGCAAGGATAATCAAAGTCTCCACTGCGTGTCCTATTTGTGATGGTCAAGATTATCCCAAATGGAAGGCAATGATGAGGAAGTATCTCCTTGCAATGAACAGTGAGCTGTGGACCATCATGGAGATTGGTCTCACCGATTTATGTAAGATGGTGAATGCTCATGACATTCGAAAGTACACTCGACTGGATATCACGGCTAAGGATATTATCATATGCTCCTGTTTGTCCAATGATGAGTTCAGGCGCATCATGCATCTTTGCAACGCGAAGCTTATCTGGGACCGGATTTCAATGTCTATGAGGGTCATCGAACTCGTCAAGACCTGTGGTTCTGTGAATTCAAAGAGTCTCTTGAAACAATGACTTTCGAACCCGAGCCATCTGCTCCAACCTACTGCTTCATGGCATGTGGTGCCAAGGTAACTTCACGCGATGCCTATTTCCAAACCTGTAGTGAAGATGACTCTGAATGTGAATCCAAACCTAGCTATAAGACACTTGCTAAAATTGCAACTGAGCAACAAACTGCTATGGAACATATTAAAAAGCTGCTAGATAAAATCGATTACCTGTTGGACGCAGAAATGAATCGAACTCATTCATTAATCGAAGACATTAAAAGTCTTCACATTAAGTATGCAGATCTTGAAAGTCGTCATGAAACTCTCTCAGCCTCTCATGAGAAGCTTTCCTATGATTATCTTCAAAGGAAGTAGGATATTGAGAAACTAAGAGCGTCTCATGAAGATCTTCAAAAGGAGAACGTTCACTACTCGCCCAACAGATCAGTACCGCTCAGGTAGAATTTGTTCCACCATGCTTAAAGTGTCTTGAGCGCGATAATGCTGTCTCTGTTGTTGAATGTTCTACTACTTCTGATGTTGCAATATCTTCAACTGCTGATGTTGTAACTAACCCCTCTACTGAGGACGCCACTACTATTGCTGATGAGAATGCTAGGTTGAATACATTGCTTGAGACTGGCATGTACAAAAGCCTCAAAGGGCATCAAACCTTGTGCGATGTCCTCAAGAAATAGATTCTGAAATGAAACCCTAGGAAAGAGAGTGTTGGGTTCGAGAGGAAAATGAACGTTGATGGTTCATATTGGATGCCTGAGCAGTACCCCAACACCACCTGGGTTGCCGCTAAGGATCCTTCAGTTGACCCATCCACTTTATCTGGCTTCACTTGTGCTAACCCAATTGTCATTGATGAATCCTTTGATGAAACTATTTAAGAATCAGAATGGTGAAGTGTTTGCCAGGTACATTGGTACTAACTGCAGGAACGGGTCACCCCAGAAGAAGATCTGGGTGCCCAAAGCTGTCTTGAGAAGCTTCCCGTGAATGTCATCATGACACCACCTTGGAAGAAGATAAACCCCCGACCAAAGGTGTCATATGGCCCAAAGGGTTCATACAGACAGAGGACCACTTATGGTCACCCAAACGCCAATGTTTTGCAGGAGAACCGTTATGTGACCCATTAATATGAGCGCATTTATTCTAACCGCTATGTTCACAAAACTGAGAACTTTTCTGCATATTTTTATGAGTACTATTCTCCTCCTGTGAAGCTATTTTCTAGGGATCCCAAGCCAAAATTCTCAGATGTTGCACTTAGACTCATTGCTTCTAAGCCATCCCTGAAGATGTGGGTGGTTAAGAAGAATTAACTTCTCTTGCAGGGAAAGGTCTCCAGCCGGAAAGCAAAATCTTCTGACAACAATGCTGGAGACCTAAAACATCTTGTGGGACGCAAGATAAAATGCTCCAATGGTCTTATCATGTATTTCATCCCAGGGTTCCTTGACGAGCATCCTATCATGCCTAACCAGAATCTAAACTTTGATAATATGCTTGTTCATTACATGTTTCTGCTTCACAGTACTCTTGGTGAAGCCTATCCCGCTAACTGCACTGTAGGGTACAACTCCGAAAGCCACTGAATGGATCATGGACAGTGGCTGCACCAACCACATGACTGGTGATCGAAGTCTTCTTATGGATTCAACCCTATGTCCATCTACTAAGAACCACATCACATTCGCTGACACTGGTAAAAGCAAGGTATTGGGTCTTGGTAGAGTTACTATTTCAATGGATCAACACATGTATAAAGTGATGCTTGTTGAATCCCTTGGATACAACTTAATGTCTGTGTCAATGCTCTGTGATCTGAACATGATTGTGATATTTGGAAAATATCGTTGTCTTGTGCTAATGGAATCTGTCAAATCTCTAGTCTTCGAAGGCTATCGAAGAGGTGATCTGTATATGGTAGATTTCTCAGCAGGACCACAGCTTGTCGTATGTCTTCTAGCAAAGGCTTCAGAATGCTGGCTATGGCATCAACGGCTAGGACATGCGGGCATGAGGAACCTGTACACTCTCGCGAAGAAGAAGCATATCATTAGCATCGAGGGCGTCAAGTTCAAGAAGGATCATCTATGTGGTGCTTGTGAAGCTGGAAAGATGACTAGAGGCAAACATCCCTCGAAGACAATCATGACTACCTCACGTCCCTTCGAGCTGCTTCACATGGACCTATTTGGCCCTACTCACTACTCTACCCTTACTACTACTTCACATCTCTATGGCTTCGTTATTGTTGATGATTACTCAAGATACACCTCGGTGCACATAATTCTCTATAAGACTGAAGTGCAGGATGTCTTCAGACGCTTTGCAAATCGGGCCATGACGAATTATGGTATCAAGATCAAGCACATCTGGAGTGACAATGGCACTGAGTTTAAGAACGCTGGCCTTGACATTTATCTTGATACCTTGGGCATCACAAATGAGTTCTCTGCTCCTTACACACCTCAGCAGAATGGCGTCGTGGAGCGCAAGAACAGAACACTCATTGAGATGGCACGAATGATGCTCGATGAGTACAAGACTCCAAGAAAATTCTGGCCTGAAGCCATTGATACTACATGCCACATCATCAACAGAGTATATCTTCACAAGTTCTTCAAGAAGACATCTTATGAACTTCCGACTAGTAAGAAGCCAAACATCAGTTACTTCAAAGTCTTTGGTGCTAGGTGCTGGCTCAAGGATCCACATCACACATCTAAATTCACACCGAAAGCACATGAAGGTTTTATGCTTGGTTATGGAAAGGACTCGCACACCTACAGAGTCTTAAACCTCTTTCACTATAAAGTGGTTGAAACTGTAGATGTGCGGTTTGATGAGACTAACGACTCGCGAAGAGAGCACCTGCCAAATGTGCTAGATGAAGCTACACCAGGTGAAGCTATCAAGATGATGGGTACTAGAGAAATCATACCCTCCGAGGAACGGGCTGAGGATGAGATCATCATTTCTACACCTAATCAACGTGAAGACAATGCTCAGTCCGAAGCCAATGCTTAAGATGAAGACAATAGTCAGTCAGATCAAAATCTTCGTCCAACTCATCCTCGAAAAGCAAATGAAGTCCAGATTGAGAAGATCATTGATAGAATCAACGCTCCTAGCCCACTCACTCAATCAAGAGCTACACAACTAGCAAACTTATGTGGTCACTTTGCTTTTGTCTCTATATTTGAACCCAAGAAAGTTGAAGAAGCCTTCATGGAACCTGAATGGATTCAAGCTATGCAAGAAGAGCTTCAATAGTTTGAGCTGAATAATGTTTGGGAGCTTGCCAAACGTCCTGATCGTCGCAAGCACAATGTCATTGGCACGAAATGGATCTATCGCAACAAGCAAGATGAACTTGGACAAGTTGTCAGAAACAAAGCTCGCCTTGTTGCTCAAGGGTACACACAAGTGGAAGGAATCGACTTCGATGAAACCTTTGCTCATGCGGCTAGGCTTGAAGCCATTCGCATATTGCTGGCCTATGCTAACCATCACAACATTCTTCCGTACCAAATGGATGTGAAGAGTGCCTTTCTCAACGGCAAAATTGAAGAAGTGTATGTCGCTCAACCGCCTGGTTTTGAAGATCCTAAGCATCCTGATATGGTGTACAAGCTCAACAAGACACTGTATGGGCTCAAACAAGCACCTCGCGCTTGGTATGACACACTCAAGGTATTCCTGAAGAGCAAAGGCTTCAAACCTGGTTCACTAGATCCCACTCTCTTCACGAAGACATATGATGGTGAATTGTTTGTGTGTCAAATATATGTGGATGACATTATCTTCGGCTGCACGAATAAGAGACACAGTGATGAGTTTGGATACATGATGCAAGAGCAATATCAGATGTCCATGATGGGGGAGCTGAAATTCTTCCTTGGTCTTCAAATCCATCAACAGCGCAATGGCATCTTTATATCGCAAGAAAAGTACCTCAAAGATTTCCTGAAAAAGTTTGGAATGCAAGACTGCAAAGGGTACATGATGCCAATGCCAACAAAAAGTCATCTCGGCCCTGATGACAATGGTAAAGAGTTTGATCAAAAGGTATACCGCTCCATGATTGGTTCTTTGCTTTATTTATGTGCATCTAGGCCTGATATTATGCTTAGCGTTTGCATGTGTGCCCGATTCCAAGTGGCACCAAAGGAGTCGCATCACCTTGCGGTGAAGCGAATACTTTGATATTTGGATCACACCCCAACACTAGGATTATGGTATCCAAAGGGCTCAACTTTTGATATAGTTGGATATTCTGATGCTGATTATGATGGTGACAAGGTCGATCGCAAGTCCACTTCAGGAACATGTCACTTTCTTGGACGATCTCTTGTCTGTTGGTCTTCAAAGAAGCAGAACTGCGTATAACTATCCACTGCTGAATCTGAATATATTGCTGCTGGATCTTGCTATGCTCAGATTCTATGGATGAAGCAAACTCTCAAGGACTACGACATCAACACGAAGAATGTGCCACTCTTCTACGACAATGAAAGCGTCATCAAGCTTTCTAAGAATCCAGTTCAGCACTCGAAGACAAAGCACATCGAGATTCGTCATCACTTTCTCAGAGATCATGTCAACAAGGAAGACATTGATATCATTCACATCAACACTAAAGAGCAACTAGCAGATATCTTCACTAAGCCCTTGGATGAGAAGAGATTTTGCAAGCTGCGGTGTGAGATAAATATCTTAGAATCCTCAAATGTACAATGAATGGACACACATCCTAACGCTTATGCATGTTGATGACTTATATGTGCAACGAACGAAGTAACATATTTCTTCAATTAATGAAGACTTACCCTCTGAGTGTGAATACATTAATGCGGAATTTGACTTCAGAGCGCCACGATAATTGTGCGCCGTGTCTGGGTCTAATACTTCCTATATGGTGGGTAACGCCACCACCACAATTTTTGAAGATTTTCATTTGGTGTTATGATTGCATTATCTTCGCATTTGGATTGTCTTCAACATTGATTTATCTTCAAAGTCTATATCTTCGGAATGCTAGTTTATCTTCAATGTTATTGATCTCTCTCTCTCTCTGTGTGTGTGTGTGTGTGTGTGTGTGTGTTTTGTCCTTCACATCATTCACTTATAGTTATGTCTTCACGCTGCTATTTTTTTGAACTAATTGAATGTGATCAGACCCTAATCCCTTATGTGCTATTCCCTCAAATTCTTTCTGTCTAAGTCATATGCATTCAGTTGACACTTATCAAATATCTTCTCTGTGTCCTTGTCAGCAGAAGATACAAAGACTTTTAAAGCTGCTTTTAATGTCTTATCGTTTGCCTGAAAACCGGAGAAGCCGGAACGACCACCCAACAATCCAAGCATGCGTGGGAACATAGATCAACTCCTGATAAGTTGCATGCACGCCACGTGTCCTTTTGATGTGAACCGTCAGAGGCACCTTCGTAATTGCGCTGCACCGCCCTCCTCCTTCCTATAAATACTCGCCCCTCGCGGTCAATATCTCTTCTTCCACCTCGCCATCTCGCCCAAACCCTAGCGCCACCACTAGCTCGCGTCAACGTCGGAGACGAAGCACTTAGCTACCGCGACTTTTTCGATGCCGTCCTCACACCGGCCGCAGACCTTGTCCTCTCCGCTGCCGCCGTAGGTATCTTCCGCTGCCAAGTTAGGGCGCGGGAGATTGGACTGCTCGGCCTCCCTTCTATGTCGTCTAGCAGTTTGTTTGTGGTAATTGAATCTCACTTTTTATAGTCTTTTCGATCTGTCAAATCCATCCACTTCAACCAAAAGGGGTTTATTCACTTCCAAATTTGGATCTATCTCCTTCTGAATCTCATGTATTTCAAAGTATGTTCACTTATGCGTCAAAACTAGTTAGATACCTCACTTTGTACCTATTCGTGGACTCATACAAATCTGGAACCAACTTCCTTCAATAAGTGAATGTCTTCGCACTGTGTCGGGGGTCGGGTGCGACATATGCCAAGGGATGGCTTATCATGGTGGGGGCGAGTAGAACGTCACCGGTGCCTGGAAACGGGATGAGGCGAAGGCATGCACGCCGGCGAATCTTACCCAGCTTCAGGGCTCTCCATGGAGATAACACCCCTACTGCTGCTCTGCGGGGTCTCCGCATGATCACTATGGCAAAGTGAGTACAAGGTTGCTCCTAGAGCTGTTTCCTGGAGGTAGGAGAAGGCTAGGCTAGCTCCCTCCTTCCTATATGATCTGGTCTAGTGCTAAAGAAGCGATCCCCCTTGCATGGGTGCCCCGGGGGGCTTATATAGGCCCGCCCCTCAGGGATACAATGGTAATCCGGCTGGGTGCGGCCCCCAGCCATCTGTCTCTCAGGCCGCCGTCTTCTCCGCCGACTGCTGGGCCCCGCCGACTGGCGGGCCCTGCCAACAGGCCTGGTACTGTAGCCGTGCTTCTAATGACGCTAGCTTGGTCATGGGGTCGTGGCAACAGTGCCGTCGTCTGACGGACGATCACTGTCGCCATTCCCTGTCTTGTCTGGTTAATGGCGTGTGGGGCCCATGGGAAGGGCCGGCCGACTCCCGGGGGCCGACTCCCAACGGGTCCGTCTTGTGGCGCTCTTGCCGTCTTCTGTACCCCCACTAACGGGTGGGACCCGCTGTCTCTGGGCCGTACAGGTAGGCTGTCGTGGGCACAGTGCGCCGCCCACAGGGGCTGAGGTCAGGGCAGGCATGGCAACAGTGCCATGCCGTCTGGAGATCTCCAACGATACGGCGCACTGTAGCCACGCCAGCCCTTCGTAAGCGGGGCAGGGATGGGCCACACGGTGACCGTACCCCGTCCCGTCCATCGTGGCGAAGGCAGGAGGCGGTCGGAGTCGCGGGCCGACTCCCCATAGCCGGCTTCTCTGGAAGCCGTCAATAGGAGTCGGCTTATCTCGTAGTCGTCCCTGGGACTCGGCCGTGAGGGGCAGTCGGCGGCCTTGCCGTCGTCTCCTAGAAGGCGGCTCCTTATCGTGGGATCTTGAGGGGCGCAGTCCGCCCCGATGTTTTGAAAGGTTCAGGGGCTCGGGTTAGCCTACCCGTGGCCCATTACTCCGACAGTAGTCCCCGAAGCTGGTGAGGCACCGAGGGTGACATGTCGAGGAGTCTCAATAGTTTCATCCTTCTGGTGGTGGAATCTGGACCTTGCTCGCCGTCTTCCTCTAGGCCGGCTAGCTGGAGCCGGACTCGCAGAAGGTCGTCTCGCCCCTTAAAGAGCTTGAAGGTCGTAGCGAGATCCAGGCAGCGTGCCTGATAAGCTTCCGGGCAGCCGCCCGTTGCGGATCCGTCGTGTGGCGCCATGTGGCAGGGTCAGTCTGCCCACCCACGCGCGCGACGGGACAGGGCCTCAGGCGGGACCCGCCACTACCGTGCCTTGGCACACGAACGGATCTGTTGCGGCCGTACGGACGGTTGGGGTTCCCACGTCGTAACTGCGTGCAGTTACTTCATGTGGTAAATCATGGGGGGCGTGGGGTCCTGGGCACAGTTAATCCCATGCCCGCCCCATCGGCTTCTCAGCCCACGAGCCTATAAGTAGGCCGGAGGAGGGGAGCGGCGGAGCACGCGCGCCCATTTCCCCTACTCCCCTTGCTTCCTCTTGCTTCTTCTTCTTCTCGCCGCCGCCGCGCCGAACCACGCCACGCCCGCAGCGATGAGCTCTTCCTCCGCCGCCGCGCCTCCTGCCATGCGCTCTGGCGTGTGGGACGGCTCCGAGGTGGACGACGACCACATCAAGTTCCTTCGCAAGACGCGTCGCCTCCCCGGTGAGGACCTAGTGCGGGCCCGCACCACGCCGGAGAGGGAAGTATCACCGGCGCCGGAGGAGGGCGAGCGGGTCGTATTCCGCTCGCACCTCATGCGCGGCCTGGGGCTGCCGGCGAGCGGTTTCTTCCGCTCCTTCTTGGAGTTTCACGGGCTCCAGCCGCACCACCTTATCCTGAACACGGTGGTGCTGCTGGCTGCCTTCGCCACCTTGTGCGAAGGCTTCCTCGGCGTTCTCCCCACCATCGAGCTATGGGGGGAATTCTTTCAGTCCAAGCTCGGCACGCACGTTGCCGGCGTGTCGGCCCAGTGTGGTGCCTTCATCGCGATGCGGAGATCAGTGGCCGACAACCCGTTTCCCACCATCCCATTGATTAAGTCGGTGAAGATGTGGCAGCGGTCTTATTTTTATGTGAAGAACGTCGCCCCAGACAGCGACTAGGTCAACCTGCCGCCTTACGAATCCGGCGCACCGGCTGGGAGGCTCCCCAGCTGGTCCCACCGGGTCAAGACGCTGACTCCCGCTGGCGCTGCCGCCATCGCGCGACTCCGTGTGCTGACGCAGTCGGAGGGTTTGACCGGGGCCGACCTGCTGGCCGCCTTCGTGGCGCGCCGAGTCCTCCCGCTCCAAGGCCGACCTCATCTGATCTGTCAGATGAGCGGCCACTGGGACCCGAGTCGGATGTGCTCCAAGGACATGCCCCACGTGGAGGTGGCGGACACAGTGAATTACATCGCGAACTGCAGTCTCACGGCGGATTGACGATTCGGCAAGGAGCCATACTCGCGCGCCAACCCCCCGCCTGCTGTAAGTCGTCTCTCTTCTTCTTCTATCTTCTTTTGCAGCCGAATCCGACTTCTGATCTTTCTGGTTTTCCTCGAGTCAGAACCCCCTCATCCAGCCTTCAGCGGGCACCGCGGGCCCGGCCCGTCAGTTCGTCTCCAACCGAGCGGAGAGCAATGTTGACGACCTTGACTTGGGGGCCGCGGCGATGGAGGCCAACGCCGAAGGAGGAGGAGGAGGAAGAGGAGGAGGCTTCAGGCCCTCGGCCACCTTTGCCGACTGGCCTGATGACGACGCCGAGGGGGAAGTCGCCTCGCGCCACCAACCAAGGGCCGGCCAGCCAAGCGCGAGTTCCTCCGCTGGCTTGGATGGTCAAGGTGGCGTGAAGAGGCGCCGGGCCGGGCCGAGCTTGCTTGGCGGCCGGTCGAAGAAGTTCAAGGGGGCGGCCACCGCGACCAAGCGGGAGGAGGCGATCGCAAAGGCCAACCGCTTCCGTAAGGAAGTGAAAAAGCCGCCACTAGTCTCCGCGTAAGTGCCTCCGCCTTTGTCTTGTTTTCTACTGGTGAATCTTGTCCAAATCTTTTACATGCCTTCCTCGCTTCAGGGCTCCCCTTACCTTTGAGAGGGTCGCCGCCGCCTCCGTCATGGGGTCGGCAGAGACGTCCGCCACTACTCGGCGGATTGACCCCGCCGCCGACCTCCGGGAGGCGACGGAGCGGAACGCGCCGAGATGCGTGATGAGGACGAAGCCGCCCACTTGGAGAAGGCGGAGGCCGAGAAGGCAGCGGCCTCCGCACAGAGGAAGCTGGTTGAGGCCGAAGCCGCCGTCGCGGCAAGGCGGCGAGCTGAGGAGGCCGCGCACCGCCAATCGGCGCTGCTCGTCATCCCGCTGAACTCCGCGCTGCCGCCCCCGGAGTTCACGGGGCAGACTGGGGAAGCCGGCGGCGAGAACCCCGTCATGAAGAGGGAAAGCGACGAGGCCTCCATGTCGGACATGGTTGTGCCGCCATCGCCGCCTCCGCTGCCGTCTAGGAGCGCGCGAGGTAAACAGCCGGCAGGCCCGCCGGTGCCGCCGACTGAGGACGAGTTCATGGCGAAGCTGCTCCTTCAAGTCGCCTCGCCAGCGCGCCGCCGTCTTGAGAAGGCGACTTCGGCGCCACGCCCCTTAGAGACCGGCGCCGCCGGCTCGGCCATCCCAGACGTTGAGGCGACGAGTGCCGCGCCCGTTGGGTGGGTGCGAGGAGGCGGCACAGGCCCGCTGAACCAGGCGCTTCTGGACGTTCAGGCGAAACTGCGAGCCAAAGGCGACGCCATCCAGAACTGCACCAAGGCGCATCTGGCATCGCGAGCAGCCGTCCGGGTATGCTTTCATTTTTGACTTTGTTTTTCCTTGTTCTTCTCTGTGGGGGCGTGCCAGCGCACCCACTAGGTGTAGTCCCCGAGTTTCGGGCCGGCTGCTGAGCAGGCGGCTCGGAACTCCTTCTGGCGAGTTCCAATACTTATCTTTGTCTAAAATTCTTATCACAGGAGTATCACAACCTCCGCGTCACTGCCTTCAACCGCAATGTTGAGGAGCTGGGCACGGACTGCCGACTTGTCGAAGAGCCGGAGTGAGTCCTCCTTCTTCTTCGCGGGGGCGCGCTGGCGCACCCGCGGGCTATAGTCCCCGAGATTCGGGCCGACTGTAGAGCAGTCGGGCCGGATCGTCCCGGCGACCTTCTTTGTTGACGACTTAATGTCTTTTTCCTTTTTATTCTTCAGAGGCCAACGCCACTCTTCAGCAGCAGCTGGGTGAGGCCAACACCGCCTTGCGTGCCAAGGCGGAGGAGTGCAGCAAGCTCACCGCGGAGCGCGACCTGCTGGCTGCGCAGCTGGCAGAGCAAAGGGAGCTGCTCACGAAGGCGCAGGATGAGGCAGGGAAGAAAGAGACTGCTCTCCTGGCCGAGTTCGAAAGCGAGCGCTCCTCCTGGACCGACAAGGAGGCGCTGCTGACCTCCGGCTTCCATGAGATTGAGAACATCGTCGACGGTGAGTTACTTTACTTTCTTTGAGCCGCTGACTATGGGTCGGGCTGACTCCTGATTTTTTGACTTGCTTCTTTTTTGTCTTGGTAGACTTCTTCCCTGGCCACTCGCAGGCGGCCACTCAGGCCATCGAGGCTGATCGCGAGGCGTGAAGGGCAAATGGCGCGGAGATTGCCGCCAACGCCCCCCGGACCCTCGATGAGCAGCTTTTGAGCATCGGGGCTCGTCTGTGGCCGGCCCATCGGATGCTGCGCCGGCTTCACCGTGCCGGCGCCTAGGCGATTGCTACCCTGTGGCCGGATATGACGGTTCTACGCACTCCCAGTCGGACTGCCGACTGGCTGGAGGTCGCGGCTGGTCGTCTTGAGGCTTGGAAGGGTTCCTCAGCCCGGGCCGGAGCGCGCCGGGCCTTGGAATTCGTCAAGGCGTGGTATCTAGGGCTAGACCTGGACTGGCTGGCCACGTTCCGGTCAGAGGCCCAGGCGGAGCTGATAGTTGTGGAAGACGCCCTCGTCGCGCGTGCAGCGGCGATCGCCGACTACGCAGACACCAGCATCTTCGTCCCTGATCGGGCTGAAGACGGCAGGGAGGCGCCGCCGGAGTAGTTCGGGATGAACCCGGATTATGACGAGGACTCGGCGGAGGTGATCGGTTCCAGCACCGAGGAGGAAGGCGAGGCAGAGGACGGAGGTGAGACGGAGGCGCCAGAAGATGGAGCGGGCGACCAACCTCAGCTCGACCGCGCCTCCAGCAACGAACCACGCCCAACCGAGCCGGCTGCTGCTGGAGACGATCAAGCCGAGACTGTCCAGCCGTCCGCCTCGGCGCCTGACACCGCCGTCTCTTCCGACCCTCCGAACCCGTCTGCCGCTTCCTAGGCTGCTGTCTTGCCTTCATTTTATCTGCTTTAGTAGTCTTTGAAGAACTTGTTAATTCGAACAATTCCACCCACGGGGCCAAGGGCCTATGTTATGTAAATATTTATCCGAATTCTATCTTTCCTTGCTGATTGCTCTTTTGGCTTTTTCCTTTGCTGCCTTCCCTTAGTCGTCGCCTTGCCAGTCGGACAGCCGTTCTATGGACCGCCTGTGGATCAAATGCTTGGCTACTTTGGGAAGGCAAGTACTTGGCCATTTTTTAGAGTCTTTTTAACAAGTTGGATAGAAAGCGGCAAGCCGACTGCTCAAGAGTCGGCTTTGCTAAGAGAGGCTGGAAGCCGGCTTAAGCTATGTTTATGCTTTGAGTCCTTAGCCATTTTTCATGTGGGCGCCCATTCTTCCTTACTCCTGCCCACCCAATAGTCGCTCTGCGAACTGCGGCTTCTGGCAGGAGACGGCTTAGGCACCACACACTACTTGTCCGACTGCAGGAAGCATTCCATAGCGCGAGGCGGCGAGTCCCCGGGCCGACTAGTCGAGCCTGGTGCCAAGCGGCATAACAAAGAGTAGTATACTCGAAAGCATAATTCTTATCATACAGACAACAAAATGGGCAGTCCCCGAGCTCGTCTCGGGGGGCCCGAAGTCTTGGTACTTTAATACAAAGGGTAGCGTGATACATACTGCATCAACTGTAAAATCTTCGGAGAAGATTTGCATTCCATGGGCGCTCCGTCTCTTTGCCAGAGTCATCTCTCTTGCGTGCTCGGGGCTTCTGAGCGTCGATTAGGTAGTAGGAGTCGTTGCCCAGCACTTTGCTGATAATGAAGGGGCCTTCCCAATGTGCCGACAGCTTGTGCTAGCCGGCTGTTCGCTGGATCAGTCAGAGCACAAGGTCGCCCTCTTGGAATGATCTCGGCCTGACCTTCCTATTATAGTATCGGTGCAGGCTCTGCTGGTAGATGCTGGACCGACTGAGTGCTAACAGCCGGCCCTCTTCCAGCAGATCGACACCGTCTTGACGTGCTTCTTGTGCTTCCTCCTCGGTGTACATGGTGACTCGCGGGGAGTCGAACTCTATGTCCGTCGGGATGACGGCTTCAGCACCATAGACGAGGAAGAAAGGTGTGAAGCCGGTTGACTTGTTTGGAGTCGTGCGCAGACTCTAGAGGACGACTGGCAACTCATCAAGCCAACAGCCGGCCGAACGCTCCAGTGGTTCTACCAGTCGAGGCTTGATGCCAGACAGGATGAGGCCATTTGCTCACTCTGCCTGGCCATTTGACTGCTGATGGGCAACGGACGCTAAGTCCAGTCGGATGCCCTGTGTCGCGCAGAAACGGGCCAAGGCACCTTTGGAAATTTGTGCCATTGTCGGTGATGATGCTGTGTGGTATGCCGTACCGAGTCGTGATGTCGGCGATGAAAGTCACTGCAGTCGGACCATTCAACTTCTTGATGGGCTTTGCTTCTATCCACTTGGTGAACTTGTCCACCACGACAAGTAAGTGAGTTAGGCCGCCTCGTGCTGTTTTGAATGGTCCCACCATATCCAGGCCCCAAACCGCAAAGGGCCAGGTGATGGGGATAGTCTTGAGTGCGGAAGCCGGCTGATGTGGCTTGGAGCGGAACTTCTGGCACCCTTTGCACTTTTGGACCAATTCTTTGGCCTCTTCTAGGGCAGTTGGCCAGAAGAAACCGTGTCGAAAGGCTTTGGCGACGAGTGCTCTTGAAGCCGCATGGTGGCCGCACTCGCCTTGATGGATGTCTTTGAGAATTGCTTGGCCTTGCTCTGGCTCGACACAACGCTGGTAGACACTAGTGACGTTGCGCCAAACCAACTCTCTGTTGACTATGGTGTAGGCTGCCGCTCGGCGTTGTACTTGCCGAGCCAAGATTTCATCAGTTGGCAGCTCTTTGCTCACTAGGAACTTGAGGATGGGCTGGGCCCATGAGGGTGCTGCTATTTCTTCAACTGCCAGTACTGCGACTTGGACGAGGGCGGCTGGGCTGGGAGGCGGCAGGCTGGAGTCTGCGACCGCTTGCTGGATTGATGAAGTCCCCGGGCCGAGTTCTGGAGTCTTCGGACTGGTCGCCGCAGTCCCCGGGCCGGGTTCGACTGCGGTGTTCTCGGAGCCATTTGTAAGAATTCTCGTGCCGTCTGCTGGGGTTCTTGAGTCGGATCCGACTTCTTCGGGGGGAGCCGGCACAAAGATGGAGTCTGATTCTGGTGAAGGCTTGACAGACGGCTTGAGGAGGCGCCGAAGAGCGATGCCAGATGGTATTGCCTGGCGGGTGGAGCCGATTCGTGCCAGGGTGTCTGCTTGGTCGTTGTCATTTCTTGGCACATGAAGGAACTCACACCCCTCAAAATATCCGCTGAGTTGCTGTACAAGGAAGCGGTAGCTCGGCATGTTTGCGTCCTTGGCATCCCAATCGCCAGATGACTGTTGGACCACTAAGTCGGAGTCGCCATAACACAGGATCCGGCGAATGCCAAGTTCTTTGGCAAGCCGGAGCCCGCGAATGAGCGCCTCGTATTCAGCGATGTTATTGGAGGTGGCAAAATGGATTTGCAGCGCATATCTGAGCTTGTTGCCCTTGGGGGAAGTGAGGACAACGCCGGCTCCCAAGCCGGTGCGCATCTTGGAGCCGTCGAAATGCATCCGCCAATGGGTGGAGTCGGGCGCTGGCGGCAGGTACTGGGTCTCGGCCCAGTCAACGAGGAATTTGGCCAATGCTTGCGACTCGATGGCGGTGCGGGGCTGGTAGTAGATGGTGTAGGGAGCCAGCTCAATGGCCCATTTGGCCACTCGGCCAAAAGCATCTCGGCTTCCGATGATCTCGGCTAGTGGGGCTGTGCAAACCACAGTGATTGGATGCTCCTGAAAGTAAGGCTTCAGCTTCTTGGCGGTGAAGTGCACGCCGTAGCACATCTTCTGGTAGTGGGGGTAGTTCTGCTTGGAGGCCGACAGTACTTCGCTCAGGTAATATACCGGTCTCTGGACTGGTAGTGCCTTGCCTTCCTCCTTGCGTTCAAATACAATGACTGTGCTGACTACCCGGCTGGTGGCGGCAATGTATAGGATCATGGGCTCTTTAGGAGTCGGGGCCGCCAGCACAGGGGCAGTAGTCAACATTTTCTTCAACTGGATAAAAGCTTCGTCCGCCTTGGGGTTCCACTCGAAAAAGGTCGTCTTCTTCATGAGCTGGTATAAAGGGAGAGCCTTCTCGCCCAGTCGACTGATGAATCGGCTGATGGACGCCAAGCAGCCGGTGAACTTTTGCACATCTAGCAGTCGGCTGGGTACCTCCATCCTCTCGATGGCCTTGATCTTTACAGGGTTGCACTCTATGCCGCGTTCAGAGACCAGGAAGCTAAGGAGTTGGCCGGCTGGTACTCCGAAGACACACTTCTCAGGGTTGAGCTTGATCTGGAATCGGCGCAGGTTCTCAAAGGTTTCCTTGAGGTCTTCCAGCAATGTTCCATGCTTTTCCGTCTTCACCACCACATCGTCCACGTTGACATGGGCGTTTCTGCCGAGTTTCTTGAGGAGGCACTTCTGCATGCGACGCTGAAAGGTGGCGCCGGCATTCCTCAAGCCGAACGTCATGGTCAGGTAGCAGAAGGCTCCAAACGGCGTGATGAAGGCGGTCTTCAGTCTATCAGCTGGGTTCAGCTTGATCTGGTGATATCCTGAATATGCATCTAGGAAGCTCAACAGCTCGCATCCGGCTATGGAGTCTATCACCTGATCAATTCTCGGCAGAGCGAATGGGTCCTTGGGGCAGGCTTTGTTGAGGCTTGTGTAGTCAATACACATCCGCCATTGCTTGTTCTTCTTCAGTACCAGGACCGGGTTTGCTAGCCACTCTGGAAAAAAAACTTCCATAATGAAGCCGGCTGCCAGGAGCCGGGCTATTTCTTCCCCAACAACTCTTCTCTTCTCTTCTGACAGGCGGCGCAAGGGCTGCCTGACGGGCTTCACATCAGATCGGACATGTAACTTGTGCTCGGTGAATTCCGTCGGTACACCTGGCATGTCTTTAGGGGACCATGCAAAGATGTCTCGATTCTCAAGAAGGAAATCGACGAGCTCGCCTTCCTATTTGCTGTCAAGGTTTGCACCTATGACAGCGTACCTCTCTGGGTGTTCGGGTCCAAGGGTATCTTCTTTGTTTCTTTGGCCGGCTTGAACGAACCTTCAGCTTCCGACTCCTTGGGGTTGGGCGACATCTTGGGCTTCTTGCCGGCCATCGCCACAACCCGATCAAGAAGCCGCTTCTCAGCTGCGATCACCAAGGACTCGGCTAGCCGACTGCTTTCGGCCGCGCAAGTGGACGACTTTCGGTAGTCGTCGGCTATGGTCAGAATCCCCTTGGAACTTGGCATCTTCATTTTGAGGTAGGCGTAGTGGGGGACCGCCATGAACTTGGCCAAAGCAGGTCGGCCAAGCAACACGTGGTACGGGCTTTCGAGGTCCACCACTTCAAACCAAACTGGCTCTCGGCGGAAATGGTCTTTGTCTACGAAGAGGATGTCTATCAGGATCTTGCCGATTGGTGAGCAGGAAAGGCCAGGAACAATGCCGTGGAACACAGTTTGGCTGCTCTGAAGCTGTCTTTGCTTGATTCCTAACTTCTCCATGGTATCCTTGTACAGGATGTTGATGCTACTGCCTCCGTCTATCAGCACTCGCGAGAAGCGATCGGCCCACCTATCCGTGGCGAAGGTGGCACCTAAGACTAGGGCGTAGGTGCCCGGACTCGGCATCACCTCTGGGTGATCAGCTCTGCTCCAACTGATAGGCTTCTCGGACCAGTGCATGAACTCTGGAGTACTTGACGCTACTGCGTTCACCTCTTGCTGCTGCAGCCGCCTGCTGCGTCGATCGTCGGCCACACTGGTGAACACCACATAGGCTCCGTGCTTTTCTGGGTACTCGTATTGCACCGCGCCAACTTGCCTGACAGCCGGCTGCTGGGGCGGCGGTGGAGGCGGGGCCCAGCAGGCGGGGGAGGCAGGAGGCCGTCTCCCTTGGCGATTCTGGTGAGCCAGTGGCACTTCCGGGTGGTGTGGTTCGACGACTTCGCGCCGCTGTGGAACTTACAGGGGCCATCTAGAGTCTGCTCATAAGAGAAGGCCGGCAACCAGTTGGACTTGCCGCCTTTCTGTCGCTTGGTCGGAGGCTGCTCATCCGGCTGCTGGTCTTCGACTGTCGCAACTTGCCGGTTGCTGGAAGCCGGCTGTGGGGTTTGCACTTGTGATCGTTCTGTTGTTGTCGCCGACTAGCGTCCCCAGCCGAAGTTCTAGGAGCCTGAGGGGCGAATTTGCCAGTCGCGCTAACTTGAATCTCCGCCTTCATGGAGGAGTAGGCCGTGGCGTATTTGTCTGCTATGATCAGCAGCTCATCAAGGGTCTCCGGCTCGTCGCAGAGGAGTTTGTGCTTGAGGAGGGTGCCTTCTCTGCACCCGGCAGTGAAGTACTCGATAGCCTGCACCTCGTGCACGCCTTCGCAGGAGTTCTGGAGCTCGGCCCAGCGCATGAGGTAGTCATGAGTGGACTCGTCGGGGCCTTGCACGCACAAGGAGAGTTGGTGAGGCTTGGGAGGTCGCTTGTACGTGCTCGTGAAGTTGTGGACGAAGGCTTCGGTGAAGTCGACCCAGCTGCTGATGCTGCGGGGCTTCAGGCTGTTCAACCATGTCCGGGTCGTGCCCTGGAGCATGAGTGGAACATACTTTACGGCAACACGCTTGTTGCCGTTCGCTATGTTGACGGCCGTGGAGTAGTCAACCAGCCAGTCTTCCGGCTTCACGGAGCCGGTGTACTTGGGCGTATCTCGGGGGAGCGTGAACCCTTTGGGAAAGGGCTCATCTAAGATGCGAGGTCTGAAACAAGGTCGACCAAACTCATCTTCTTCTTCCAGCGCCAGGGATCGGTGGAGTCGGTCGATCCGATGGCGAGCGTCATTTTCTTTGACTCCCTCTCGGCGGCCAAGGCGGTCACCGAGAGTCAGATGCTCAACGGGTAGCGGGGAGACTCGCCTTTCTTTGCGAGGAGGAGGAAGCAGATAGTCGTCCCGCCGTTCCACTGCTTTTGGGCGGCCGTCTTGGTCGCGCTCGATGGTGATGCGAGTCCGACTGTGGCTAATAGCCGGATCCTTGTCTTTCCTTCCTCGGACATCGCCAGTTGGTGTCCGAGACGTCGCGCCTTGATCTCGGCGGGGAGGCAGGTCGTCGTTTTGTCGTTGCGGCGCCTCTGTGCGGCAGCCGGCTTCATTCTGCGCGGCAGCCGCGTCGAGGAGCTGCTGGACTCGCTCCGTCATCAAGCGGTGCTCTTCACCCTCGATGTTGTCTAGCTCGTCCGCCGCCGCCTGGGCGGCGTGGATGTTTTCCGCAGGCATGGTGTACATAGGGCGATTGGCCCCGAACAGGTTGGCGATGGCTATGCCGCGCTGCCGGACCACGCCTAGGCAGCTAGGCCCAGTTGGGGCCGGCGAGCCGCCCACAGCGCGATCCATCTCACGCTGGTAGACTTCTAACAAGCGTCTCATGCTTGCCAGCTTCTTCGTGCCTTCGACGAGCTGGAGGCGGCGTGCCTCCAGCGTCTCAGCGTCAGCGTCTCCCGGAATAGGCGCAGTCAGGTCTTGTAGAGCCGTGTCGAGTGGATCATGAGCTCCTTCACCGGAACGCTCGCCATGGTCGAGGACGAGAACCTCTGTGACGGTGCTTCCGCCGCTCTCTGTGTGGGGGAGCGGCTCGTCATAGACCACCATGTTGGTGGGGAACGCGTCGAGCGACGCGGTGTTGGAGGCGAGCAACATTGGGTCGGTGGAGCCTATGGACTCCAGGTCCACGGCAGGCTCGCCGGCGACGTGGAGTTGGTCAAGGAGGCCCGCGAGGAGGCTCTCGGGGCCGCCCGTGCCTGCGTCGGATGCAGGCTCGTCGGAGAGGCGAACTTCGCCGACAAGTTCGGCGAGGCAGCTGGCTGCGCAGGCGATCTCGGCACCATTCAACGCGTTGGCACAGACTCCGTCTGGCGTGCCTGGCTGGCTGCGCTCGCCAGGGAGAAAAAGGGTTCCCATCCAGAGTAGGTCTCCGGACGACGGTGCACCTCGCCCAATGGTGGGCGCCAAATGTCGGGGGTTGGGTGCGACATATGCCAAGGGATGGCTTATCATGGTGGGGGCGAGTAGAACGTCACCGGTGCCTGGAAACGGGATGAGGCGAAGGCATGCACGCCAGCGAATCTTACCCAGCTTTAGGGCTCTCAGTGGAGATAACACCCCTACTACTGCTCTGCGGGGTCTCCGCATGATCACTATGGCAAAGTGAGTACAATGTTGTCCTAGAGCTGTTTCCTGGAGGTAGGAGAAGGCTAGGCTAGCTCCCTCCTTCCTATATGATCTGGTCTAGTGCTAAAGAAGCTACCCCCTTGCATGGGTGCCCCGAGGGGCTTATATAGGCCCGCCCCTTAGGGATACAATGGTAATCCAGCTGGGTGCGGGCCCCAGCCGTCTGTCTCTCAGGCCGCCGTCTTCTCCGGCGACTGCTGGGGCCCGCCGACTAGCGGGCCCCACCGACAGGCCTGGTACTGTAGCCGTGCTTCTAATGACGCTGGCTTGGTCATGGGGTCGTGGCAACAGTGCCGCCGTCTGACGGACGATCACTGTCGCCATTCCCCGTCTTGTCTGGTTAATGGCGTGTGGGGCCCGTGGGAGGGGCCGACCGACTCCCGAGGGCCGACTCCCAACGGGTCCATCTTGTGGCGCTCTTGTTGTCTTCTGTACCCCCACTGACGGTTGGGACCCACCGTCTCTGGGCCGTATAGGTAGGCCATCATGGGCACAATGCGCCACCCACAGGGGCTGAGGTCAGGGCAGGCATGGCAACAGTGCCGCGCCGTATGGAGATCTCCAGCGATAAGGCGCACTGTAGCCACGCCAGCCCTTCGTAAGCGGGGCAGGGATGGGCCACGCGGTGACCGTACCCCATCCCGTCCATCGTGGCGAAGGCAGGAGGCGGTCGGAGTCGCGGGCCGACTCCCCATAGCCGGCTTCTCTGGAAGCCGTCAATAGGAGTCGGATTATCTCATAGTCGTCCCTGGGACTCGGCCGTGAGGGGTAGTCGGCGGCCTTGCCGTCGTCTCCTAGAAGGCGGCTCCTTATCGTGGGATATTGAGGGGCGCAGTCCGCCCTGATGTTTTGAAAGGTCCAGGGGCTCAGGTTAGCCTACCCATGGCCCATTACTCCGACACACTGAGAGGTCAATGTCTTCTAAACTGATTTATCTTTAAAATCTTCTGAGAATGCATATGACCTCTTCCCCTTCCCTCGCATGTCTAATGATGTCACAGGTACATGTCCATGGGAGAATCCCTTGGTTCTCATAGTCTGCATTCATTTGCAGAATTCTTACAGCGTCACATTGAATCTCCTGAAGCCAGTTCTTGTCTGACCAGCAGACGGAAGCCTTTCACTGTTCTGAAGCCAATCTATCTGAGCATTATGGCTACTGAGAAGTCTGCACGGAAAGGAGGCAGGCAACACCGTGGCAACACAGTGCTGGACTTGCCTGCAGATCTATATGAACTCTACAAGTCTGAACCTGAAGAGAGCTGCACACAGCGCAAGAACCGGATCTAGTGGATCCGATGATATTGGGCAGAGCAGTGGTTCAAGTACAAGTTTGTAACACCTGAATGCGCTGAAAAGAATGCTATCAAGCGTCCATGGTGTGATTGTCTACTGAAATTTGGTACCGAAGACTAAGGCTGAAGCTATTCATCAAGAGTTCTATCCTTGCATGGTCCGAGGACCTCAGCCTGAGAATGCCGACCCATCATCTCTCTTATGGTGTCGTGAAGACCATCTCTTCAAGCACAACTTTTAGTTCACAAAGGATTCATCTGTTAAGAACCAAAAGAAATTTGGCCTCAACTTCAACCTTGGCCCCTTTGCTCCAAGGTCAGATGGTACTCGTGAAGCCAATGAGAACAGGATTGGCCCCTTCGCCAACTTCGATGGGCTTTTGTCCCATATTGCTGCCCAGAGAGCTACTGTGGAGCAATCTGCTGAAGAAGTAGACTCTGATGATGCTCCATCACCACCAAAGCAGAAGAAAAAGGCTAAAGCTTCAAAGCCCTCCGCTCCTACTGCTCCAAAAGCTTTGACCAAGAAGCCTCTGAAAATTGCACCTCCTGAATCCAGTGTGCAATCTGAAGATTTCTTCATGTGTCCAAGAGGACCAAGAAGCAATTTCCCAAGAAGGTTTCTGGGAAACCCCTCACACCTGCTGCCGTTCTACGCAACGAGGAAGACACCATTGATTTGTCAAGCGATGAAGATCTTGGTGATGAAGCTCTAGAGATGCTGATCAAGAGCAAGAAAGTGGCGGAGATCTTCAGTGATCTGCCCCTCTTTGATGTTGATATACTGAATAACTTCATTGATGAATGGTTCAACAACCAGAGCATTAGCATTGACAGTCTGCAGCTGCCAGTGTGCATCAGCGTCATGTTTCATGGAGCCATTGCTAATGAGTTGGCCTTGGCTTAGAAAATCGTCGAGCTCAAAAACAAGATTGATTATGAGAAGGCGCATTTCAAGAAGCACATGCACAAGCTCAGCGTGGCTGATGTGCGGATTTTCAAGAAGATGGTGCATGACCTCAAGACTGAATTTCACAAGAAGCGTGAAGAAGCCAAAGGCTCTAGAGAGCACATGAAGGCTTATGCACAAAAATGTGTGCAAGCACACAATGAAGCTGAAAAGAGGAAAACTCTTGGGCGTCTTTGCAACTAACCCAGAATGGCTGCTAAGAAGAACAAGAAGCCCACCGAAGCTAATGCTGATGCTCCAAGGCAGGGACAACCCAACTTTATCTTTCGAGCCAGCATGACTGGCTCGAAGCCAAAGGTACCCTTTGCTGCTTCTGAGCTCAAGAAGACCAGGCAAGCTGAAGCCAAAGCTAGGAAGAGGAAGCACAAGGATATATCTGATGATGCTCCCTCAAAGAAAAAGTTGAATACAAAAGGCTCTAAGTCTTCAAGGAAAGAGCGTGTTGGTGTCCCAGAGCCCCTCATAGTTGAACCCATTTGTGTTGCCTACCTTGCCTCTGCAAATTGCAAGCGCCATCTCATCGTCCATGAGCCTGCTCCCACAAAGGCTCCAGAATCTGAAGAAGTTCCAGCTGTTGACCCCAACACAGCCTAAGACATTGGTCATGAAGACAATGTACTTGATGATGAAGTCCTTCCTTAGCTCGAGCCCCAGTTGGTATCATCGCCTGCTCTTGCGAGCAGTGAATACATTAGCATTGGTCGTACATTGACGCCAATTGCCCAAGATGACTCATGGGCCGAGCGCCAACAAGAAGAAACCCAAGTACAAGATGAAACACCCCATACCCCATCTGCTCAAGTCACCTCTTCAGTGCTTAATGATGACAATTACATGGAGACAACTCCATCTCCAAAGGCGTCGCCAGCTTTTCGCAAAGGTCTCAGGCCACCTCCATGTCGACCATTCTAGAAGAAGATTCACAACAATCTAGCTCAGTGGCACGTCAAGTGTTCTCTGAAGCAAATCCTTCTGCGACTGCTCAAGTGTCTGAAGCTAAAGCTACTGAAGACATTCCGGCTGTATCAGCCGAAGAAGAAAGAAGAGAAGAAGAAAGAGAAGCCACACCCCCTGCTACTGATCAAGTCATTCTTGAAGAGAATGTGATCGTGCCCGACCCTCCAGTCGTTGAACAGATGGAGGTTGAAAACACCGAGGCTGCCACAAACAACGCGACTGAAGCCAATGACCCTATCATGGCTGAAGACAATGTGGAGCCTGAAGCAAATGTGGATGCTAAAGCCATAGTGACGCCAGTCACCACAGATGGTGATGTTCCTCCACCGCGGCCTCATACCATGGAAAGGGCCTTCAATCGTGAAGGTCAGCTTGTCACAGTCCGATGGCCAATTATGGTTCCTCCTACTGCTCTAGGACCCTAGTATGATTATCATGTGGAGCAGAGGCCCCAAGTTCAGAAGCCAAAGCCATGGCTGCCAAGGCTTCCAAGTGCTGTCACTACACAAGGCTCATTCAGCGTGCTCAACTTTAGAGATCACAATACCTTCTTTGACAGCGCCAAGAACCCATACAAGAAGCCAAAGATCTCCTCTGATATATTTTGGAGCCATCAACAGTGAAGCTATTACTCTTGCATTCTGTACAATCAAGACTGGATTTTTCCGCATAGACGTCTGGATTATGATGCTATGGCTGGGCTGCCATGTCTGGAAGAAGCCCTTGACTGCTTTAGGGATGTTGGTCTTCTAGCTTTTGTGACTGATAAAGAACATTGGAATGAAGAGCTTTTGCTGCAATTTTATGCCACTCTACACATTCGAGGCTACAACAGGGATCCGAAGACTTGGATCCTTGAGTGGATGATAGGTGATGTACATCATGAAGCCAAAGCTCAGGATATCATCGAGCTTACTTCCCTGCCCACTCCAAGTGTGTTATATGAACCTGGTTGTTCGCTTCATCAGAATGAACTTCAGAGCATATTTCAGAAGCCAGAGCCAAACATGAGCCAAATGCTTAGCATGATGAAGCCATTGCCCCAAGACGCTGAATATCCAAAGGAGTTCTTTGTTAAGGACCTTGAGTACCTGCCACGCACAGTGTATCACATTCTGAGGCGTACTCTCTGGCCCATCAAAGGCCATTCTTCTGAAGCCAAACTTGAAGGCGCCATGAAGACTTTGGTATTTTATATCATCAATGGCATCAGATTCAACACCCAGGATTTCTTCATCAGACAACTTGCTGCTTCCGGGATTGATCTATTTGGTCTGAAGTTTTATGATCCATGGGTGATGTGCTTGATTAAGCGTCATTCAACTATTGACTATCGACCATCAGTGTGCAACCACATTGTTTTTATGCCTGATGTTGATATGTCTGTTGAAGCCATCTACCCCGAGCCTGCCAAGAAGCCCCTCCACCTTCAGAATGCTAAATTACAGAGCTTCTCACAGCCCATTGAAGGTGTTCATATGGCCAATGCTGCCACTCTTGCTTATCCTCTGGCTGGCAATTTGCGCCTACCGCACCATGCCCATACTGAAGCCACTACAAGCACCATAGCTCAAAGGCCTCAGAAGTGTACTCGTGTTCTTAATGACCATGAGCTTTTGGTGGCTTTACATCAAAAGCAGGACATACATCATGACTGGCTGAAGCATCAGATGCAAAGTATCTTGGTGGATGTCAATCGCATTCAAAACTTGGCCACCAAGAACTCATTTCTAGCCCATGAAGCCTGTCGGCGGTCCTGGAAGAGTCTCACCTTGCTCTGAGCTGAAGATGATCTTCGCGCGGATGGCTTTACTGAGAGTTTCAAGTTTGACTCGAGGCCTCCTCAAAATGCAAGTTGGCGTCGCACACCCTTCATTGAAGACTCTGAGTGCTCATCTTCGGCTGCAACTGTTGTTGCGAGAGTCTTCGATGAAGAAGATGGCGCCACTTCGCCGGTTTTAACTGCACTGCATCACGATGCTTCACCAATCCTGTCTGCACCACCAAACTCCAACGCCGACCTTGCTGCTCCAACTTCGTCTCCACCTGGGAACGAGTAGATACTCTATGTCTTCAAATCTTTTTTGTCATTACTGACGAAAGGGGGAGAAACATATGAGTTGATAGTCTTCAAGCGGGTCCATATGAGTTGCTTGATTTTTTCTAAGTTCTTACAACTCTCATTCTGAAACTTTTGGCTTTTGAGTTGTAACACTTAAACTCGATGGTCGTCTGCTACTCTTGCTGCCACTTTGTGTTGCGATGATAAATTCCGCATGTAGTCATTCTGCAGACGTCCATTTTCTATTATGCATATCATTATGTTCATTACCTTTTTATATGCATGATGAATTGTCTTCACACTTTAAAGATAGACTCCACAAAGCAAACTATTTATATACACATCTTCATGGGGAACCTCTTTATATGTATGAAGACAATGCTTACAAAACCGAACTTTCACATACTTTTATCCCCGTTGAAAACTTCAACCAGTTTGTCATCAATCACCAAAAAGGGGGAGATTGTAAGTGCATCTAGTGCCACCCCTAGTTGGTTTTGGAGTATTGACGGCAAACGTGGTTGAGGGACTAATGTGTTTGTGAGAATTGTAGGATAACACAGGTAGTGTCCCTCATTGATTCGGTTTACCTACGAAAGATGACCCTAAAAATATGTGAAGACATTGAAGACAATGGTGGTTCGTGAAGATATTCACGGCGAAGATTATGACATGTGAAGATATTCACTTGAAGACTATGGAGTGCGAAGACATAGTTTTTTGTAGTTTCCTTTCTTCTTTATTGAGTCATAGGAATCACCGTACTGTTAAGTGGGGTGCGAGTGAACAAAGTCAGAGTGACTGATGTGATGCTCAACCAAATCCTATGTCTTTGAGCGAAGACAATGATAGCAAATCTTATCCAGGGCTAGATGAGTCAGCTTTGCTTGTAGCACAAGCCAAGTTGCCACATGTATTTGAAATCTGACCGTTGGACACATGTCAGTTCCTTAGTGAGCCAGGGTCATTTTGGACAAATCAGGTTGGGTTGCCTCCTGGCTATAAATATCCCACCCCCTACGCCATAAATTGGCATCTGCTTAGAGTTAGTGCACAGCTTTTGTCGTTTGAGAGCAACCCATCTCCGAAGCATTTGAGAGAGAGATTCTTGTGAGGACAAAGCCCAAAACACCCAGAGCCAAAGAGTGTTAGGCATCACTGAAGTCTTTCTGTCCGCGTGATCTAAAGACTTGTTACACTTGAGGACCGTGAATCCTCCAGCCGGTTAGGCGTCGCATTCTGAGCATCCAAGAGTCATTGTGGATTGCTGGTGAACGAAGTCTCTGAAGGTTTGGAAGTCTACCTCGAAGACTTATCAAAGTGATTGGGCGAGGACTGGGTGTCCTTAGCTCAAGGGGAATAAGGTGAAGACATGGTATTCTAATTTCAATCTGAGCCTCCCTAACCGGACATACAGTTGTCACAGCAACTGGAACTGGTCTACCAAATCCTTGTCTTCCCCAAGCAACTGGTTCTATCCTCTCCTGTCTTTACTTTACAGTTTGTCTTCTTGAAGTCATTGCTTGCCTGACTGATTCATTTGACTTCATTGTGTGAGGACTTATATATGTTAGCTTGGTACTATCTTCCATTCTGATCATGTCTACCTAGTTCCAGTTAGTCTTCATGCTTTCACTGTATTGTATGCTTGACTAATGACTGCCTAGTGTAGTCTTCATTTCCCTGCTTACTATATAGGCTCAGTTTACCCGTTTGTCTTCAAAGCCATCGTGTTTTGAAGACTTCCATAAAAATCGCCTATTCACCCCCAATCTAGTCGATAACTAGCACTTTCAGAGGGGCTCCCCCTGAAGATGTGCATATAAGTAATTTGCCTTTGAATGCAAATGCACATAGCAAGTTTTGCTTCTTGGAGATTTCCCTCTTTTCATGAAGTCAAATCAAAGTGTATATAGAATAATTAAAGATAATGACATGTACAATGAGAGATAGGCGTCTACAGAGTGGCTTCATGCGCATAAGATCAAAAGTTTAATAGCGCGCAACAAAAACAGCAGAAAATGTAGCAGGCATCCATCAGGACTTAAGTTTACAACCCAAAGTCCAATTGTTCAAGAACGAGAGTTGCAAACTTAACAAAATATAGCACCCGAATGCCCGCTTGAAGACTATCAAACCATGTTTTTCTCCCCCTTTTGTCATTTAATGACCAAAAAGGAATGAAGACATAGGGTCTCTAAGTGTTCCCGGAAGGCGATCGTGAAGATGTTGGTGCAGCTGGGGCGATGTTGGTGTTGGGTGGTGCAGAAGGGCCTAATGCAGCGTCGACGTGCAGTGAATCCATAGCGGGTGAAATGGCGTCCTCTTCATCATCAATGGCACGAGCATGGATAGTTGGTGCTGATGAGGAGAACTCAGAATCTTCAATGCAAGGTGTAGCACGCCACTTAGCAGATTCAGGAGGCTTGGAGCCAAACTTGAAGCTCTCCTTGAAGCCATCGACAACAAGATCTTCCTCTGAGCATAGCATTGTAAGGCTCTTCCAAGCACACCTATTGGCTTCATGTGCAACAAAGGCGTTCTTGGTGGAGAGGTTGCGAATGCGATTGATATCAACAAGAAGGCTCTGCATCTGGCGCTTCGGCCAATTATGATGCTTGTCTTGCTTTTGATGTAGAGAAACAAGAAGTTATCTGTCAATAAGTGTACAAGCCCGGTTCTGAGCCCTCTGAGAAACTATGCTGGTGGTCACATCAGTGTTTGCATGATGCAGTTGACGTATCTGACCAATAAGTGGACCAGGAGCAACGATGTCGGGTACATGAATGGCTTAAGAGGAGCTGAGAAGCTTTGATAAGCAGCATTGTCTTCACGAATGGGCGCTTTGTCAGCCTGAGGGTAGATGGCTTCATGAGGCACATGAACTTCACGCAGAAAGACAACATTGTTGCGAGCTGAAGCTTGATAGTTGACTCTGGAGCAAAGCTTTATCAGATGCATAATCCATGGAGCATACAATTTTTAACCAAACCAGGTCAATGCGAGATGTAGCCAGTTGCCCGATGAAGAAATCATGCGCAAGATAGGTAGCAAAGTCATCGAAGGGGCCAACCAGGTTTGGTTTGGCCTCGTGAGTGCCATCTGCCATTGGTTCTGCTAGACCTGGGTTGAAGTCAATCCCATAGTCCTTGTTCTAAGTTGCTGAGCCCCTGGCCAACTGGTAATTGGCTTCAAAGAGATCATCTTCATAGCACCACCGTATGCTGGAGGGATCAGGATTTTGGGGCATTGCACGTCTTGCCATGCACGGGTAGAAGCCTAACCCGATGGCGTTAGCCTTTGTCTTTGGAATTAGCTCCTTGTAGATGATATCAGCCCATGGTGGCCTCACAACATTCTTTGCAACATACTCAGGGGTTACAAATTGATAGTGAAACCATTTCTCTGCCCAGTATCTGCGAATCCGTTGCACTCAAGATTTGTGTACTCCATAAGTTTCTTCTGGATCAGACTTGTACATCTCATAAAGATCAGGAGGCAGATCAAGAGTTGTGTCTTAATGTTGCTACCTTCCCCCTTTCTTTGTAGATTTACTACCAACCATTGGCTTCACAATAATGATTGGCTTCATTCTGCTTGTAAAATAGGAGCTGGCTTTAGGGGAGTCAAGATGAAGCTGTAAGAAGTCTGCAAATGAATTTAGACTATGAGAACCAAGAGACTCGCCCACGGACATGTATCTATGAAAGAATTAGAGATGCGAGGGAAGAAGGAGAGGTCATATGCATTCCTAGAGGATTTTGAAGTTAAAATCCGTGTGAGGATAATGTCCTCATAGTGCGAATACATTAACTTATAGAGAGATGTTGGTTCCAGATTTGTACGAATCAAAAAATAAGTACAAGTGAGGAATCATACTAGTCATGAATCATAAGTGAAATAAATTTTCATATTATGAGATGCAGAAGACAGAAGATCAAGATTTTGGAGCGGCAGAACAATTTTCTGAAGATATTGAAAATTTATCGGATCAAACGAACAGTAAAAAGTGAGAATTATTTACCGCATGAAGAACATAAGAAGAACTGCTAGACGAGACGAAAAGTATGGCGAGTAGTTAAATCTTCCGCACCCTAGCTTGGCGGCGGAAGACAACTACGACGGTGGCAGGGCGAAAATGTCTGTGGCCGGCGTGATTATGGCGACTGAGAGGTTGCGGCAGCTAAGCGCGTCTTCTCCGGTGATGATGAAGATAGCAATGATGCTAGGGTTGCAAGGGCAAGAGCGACATGAGTAGTATAGGAATTAATAACCACGGGGGATAAGTATTTATAAGGAGGAGTTCGTCGCGGTGAATTTACTGCGTTGCCGCTCACGATACGTGTTTGGTCGATGCATGCATGCATGCACGGTTTTTACATCCACGCCACAACCCCACTTATTAGCTGTTTTGGCGGGAGGTCGTTCCGGCTTCTACGGTGTCTGGCAAGTGGATACGGATATTAAAAGCGTTTTAAATATTTGTCTCAAAATCTTTGACAGGCAAGTATACGCTGAAGATCATCGACACATGTCAATAGAATGCATATGAAGATTTAGAGAGAGTAGGAGCGATAAGCACAAATGGGGTAAGGGTCCAATCACATTCACTTAGCGCGAAAAAGCAACTTGAAAACATAGCTATAAGTGAATGTTGTTGAGGAAAAACTCATATATATACCATAGGCAATAAAACAAAGTGTGACGGTTAATCCATTGTTGAAGACAGTAACATTTAAGAAGATAATGCAATGTATGTGACGCCAAATGAAAATCTTTAAAAAAGATTGGTGGTGGCGTTACCCATCGTATAGTAAGTATTAGACCCAAGCATGGGGCACAATTATCGTGGCCCTCTGAAGTCAAATTCCATGTTAATATCTTCACACTTAGAGTGTATGTCTTCATGAACTGAAGACGTATGTTACTTCGTGTGTTGTACATCAAGATTGTTAACAATCCATAATCGTTAGGACGTGTGTCCATTCACTAGACATTTGAGGATTCTAAGATATTTAGCTCATGCCGCAACTTGCAAAATCTCTTCTCATCTAGAGGATTTGTGAAGATATCTGCCAATTACTCTTTAATGTTGACATGACTGATGTCAATGTATTCTTTGAGCACATGATCACGAAGAAAATGATGTCGAATCTGAATATGCTTCGTCTTGGAGTGTTGAACAGGGTTCTGTGCAATCTTGATGGCACTTTCATTGTCACAGTAGAGGGGCACCTTCTTCTTGCTGATGCCATAGTCCTTGAGGCTTTGCTTCATCCAGAGAAGTTGAGCATAGCAAGATCCAGCAACAATGTATTTAGCTTCATCAGTAGAGAGTGAAACACAGTTTTTCTTCTTTGAAGACCAACAAACAAGTGATCGACCAAGAAAGTGGCATGTGCCTAATGTGGACTTGCGATCCACCTTGTCATCAGCATAATCAGCATCGGATAATCCAACTAGATCAAACTCGGAGCCCTTTGGATACCACAATCCTAGTGTTGGGGTGTGATCCAAATATCAAAATATTCACTTCACCGCAAGGTGATGCGACTCCTTTGGTGCCGCTTGAAAATGGGCACACATGCAAATGCTAAGCATTAAATCTGGCGTAGATGCACATAAGTACAATAAAGAACCAATCATGGAATAGTATACCTTTTGATCTAACTCTTTACCATTGTCATCAGAGCTCAGTTGACCATTGGTTGGCATTGGCGTCTTATAGCGCTTGCAATCTTGCATACCAAACTTCTTTAGATAATCCTTGAGATACTTCTCTTGAGACATGATGATGCCATTGCTTTGTTGATGGATTCGAAGACCAAGGAAGAATTTTAGCTCCCCCATCACAGACATATGGTATTGCTCTTGCATCATATGACTGAACTCATCATTGTATCATTTGTCTGTGCATCCAAAGATAATGCTATCCACATAGGTTTGTCATACAAACAACTCTCCGTCATATGTCTTTGTGAAAAGAGTGGGATACAAAGAACCAGGATTGAAGCCTTTGCTTTTTAGGAACTCTTTGAGTGTGTCATACCAAGCTCGAGGTGCTTGTTTGAGGCCATACAATGCCTTGTTGAGCTTGTACACTCTGTCAGGATGCTTTGGATCTTCAAAACTAGGTGGTTGAGCAACATAGAGTTCTTCTTCAATCTTGCCATTCAGAAATGCACTCTTCACATCCATTTGATACAGGAGGATATGATTGTTATTGTCGTAAGCTAGCAGGATGCGAATGGCTTGAAGCCTGTCCATAGGAGCAAATGTTTCATCAAAGTCAATTCCTTCAACTTGCGTGTATCTTTGAGCAACAAGACGAGCTTAGTTTCTGATAACTAGACTATGTTCATCCTGTTTGTTTCCTTAGATCCATTTGGTGCCAACAACATTGTGCTTGCGTGGATCAAAACACTTGACTAGCTCCTACACATTCTTGAGCTTGAATTGTTGAAGCTCTTCTTGCATAGCTTGAATCCATTCTGGTTCCATGAAAGCTTCATCAACCTTTTTGGGTTCGGATATGGAGACGAATGAAAAGTGCCCACAGAAGTTTGCTAGTTGCATAGCTCTTTATCGACTGAGCAAACTAGGTGCATTTATGCTATCAATTATCTTCTCAATTTGAACTTTATTAGCAATGCGAGGATGAATAGGTCAAAGACTTTGCTGTTGCTGATCATTGTCTTCATTTTCCGCATTGGCTTCAGGCTCAGCAGTGTCTTCACGCTAAACAGGAGTTAGAATTTCAACTTCATCATCACCTTGATCCTTGGTTTCTGATAACTTGAGTATGTTCATCCTGTTTGTTTTGGTAGATCCATTTGGTGCCAATAATATTGTGCTTGTATGGATCAGGATGTTTGACTAGCTCCCAGACGTTATTGAGCTCAAATTGCTGAAGCTCTTCTTGCATAGCTTGAATCCATTATGGTTCCATGAATGCTTCATCAATATTTTTGGGCTTGGAGATGGAGACGAATGTGAAGTACCAGAAAAGGTGGTTATATGCGTAGATCTTGATTGGGTGAGCGGACCAGGTGCGTTGATGTTGTCAAGATTGTTCTCAATCTGTACTTCATTTGCCACGCGAGGATGAATAGGACAAAGGTTCTGTTGTGGTTGAGCACTGTATTCACTGTCAGTGGCATTGTCTTCAGCTTAAACATTATCTTCAAGTTGAGCATTATCTTCACGCTGAGCAGAAGTAGGAATCACAATTTCTTCTTCCCCATGTTCCTCTGTGGGTATGATTTCTCCAGTTCCCATTAGCTTGATGGATTCATTAGGAGGTACTTCATCTAGGACATTGGGCACGTGCTCTCTTTGAGAGCCGTTAGTCTCATCGAATTGCACATCTACAGTTTCAACCACTTTGTAGTGAAAGAGGTTAAAGACTCTGTAGGTGTGCGAGTCCTTCCCGTAACCAATCATGTAACCCTCATGTGCTTTTGGCGCAAATTTTGAAGTGTGATGTGCATCCCTTATCCAACACCTAGCACTGAAGACTTTGAAATAACTTACATTTGGCTTCTTAGCAGTGAGCAATTAATAAGATGTTTTCTCGAAGAATTTGTGAAGCTAAAATCTGTTGATTGATATGTCTCCGACGTATCTATAATTTATGAAGTATTCATGCCATGTTTATAACAATTTTATATGGTTTTGGTATGATTTGAATGGAACTAACCTGACGCTACTGAGGGAGTCTTGGATTAGGGGGTCCTCATACAACCGGACTATATGCTAATGCCGGACTGTTGGACTACGAAGATACAAGATTGAAGACTTCGTCCTGTGTCCGGGTGGGACTCTCCTTTGCGTGGAAGGCAAGCTTGGAAATTCGGATATGTAGATTCCCTTCTCTGTAACTGACTCTGTGTAACCCTAGCCCCCTCCGGTGTCTATATAAACCGGAGGGTTTAGTCCGTAGGACGAAAACAATCATAATCATAGGCTAGCTTCTAGGGTTTAGCCTCTATGATCTCGTGGTAGATCAACTCTTGTAATACTCATATCATCAAGACCAATCAAGTAGGAATTAGGGTATTACCTCCATAGAGAGGGCCCGAACCTGGGTAAACATCGTGTCCCCCGCCCCCTGTTACCATTAGCCTTAGACACACAGTTCGGGACCCCCTACCCGAGATCCGCCAGTTTTGACACCGACATTGGTGCTTTCATTGAGAGTTCCATTGTGTCATCACCATAAGGCTTGATGGCTCCTTCAATAATCTACAACGATGCGGTCCAGGGTGAGGTTTTCCTCCCCGGACAGATTTTCGTATTATGTGGCTTCACACTGCGGGCCAACTCGCTTGGCCATCTGGAGCAGATCGATAGCTACGCCCCTGGTCATGAGGTCAGGTTTGGAAGCCTGAACTACACTGTCGACATCCGCGGAGACTTGATCTTTGACGGATTCGAGCCCACCATAGGTGCACCCTACAACCACGATGAGCATGACCTAGATCTGCCATCGGACGGTGTTCAGGAGGTCACACCTGCAGCTGCCCCGGCTTTAAATCCAGTGCAGATCGTGCCATCCGAGGACGGGAGGATGGACCCCACCACGGAAGCCGCACACTCAACGGCGATAGAGCCGAACACAGATTTCACTTCCAACAAAGTCTGTGTCATTGGACCCTCGGACTCATTTCCAGCTATAGGCTCCGAACCCCGTACATCCATGCCCATCGGATCTGACTGGGCACCGATCATGGAGTTTAGCTCCGCAGATATCTTTCAGCACTCGCCCTTGGGCGACATGCTGAACTCATTAAAATCTCTCTCCTTGGGAGGAGACCCCTAGCCGAACTATGTCCGGCTTGAGTGGGAAGCGGACGACGAAGGAATTCGTTACCCACCCACCACCCACTTAATAGCCACTGTCGACGACTTAACCGACATGCTTGATTTCGACTTTGAAGACATCGACGGTATGGACAACGATGCCGGAGAAGAACAGGAACCACCGCCCACAGGGTGTTGGACAACCACCTCATTATACGACTTATATATGGTGGATACACCCAAAGAAAACAATGGCGAGGATCAAAAGGATGCAGCGGAGGATAAACCTCTTGAGCAACCAAAGCGCCGATGTCAATGGCGCCGCTCTAAAACCCGCCATAGCAAAAATAGCGATACCGACACAAGAGACAATAGCACTCCGGACGATGCCGAAGACGAAAAAAATCCCGCCCAACCAAGCTTCGAATAGGCCGGACAGGAGGATGGGCAAGCTAGCCCTTAGGAACAGGCAATGGATGAAGACTCGGAGGATGACAATTACATGCCCCTCTCCGAAGATGAGGTGAGCCTCGATGACGAAGAATTTATCGTGCCTGAGGATCCCGTCGAGTAGGAGCGCTTCAAGCACCGGATTATAGCCACTGCAAAGAGCCTGAAGAAAAAACAACAACAGCTTCAAGCTGATCAAGATCTGCTCACTGACAGATGGACTGAGGTCCTGGTAGCCGAGGAATACGGACTCCAGCGCCCAACCAAAAGTTACCCGAGGCGCAGGTTGTTACCTCAATTCGAGGACGAGGCACTAGAGCCTATACTACCAGCGCAGGATGCGGCTGACCGACCACCTCGTGGCCGAGACAAAGCGGTGTATCAGCCTGAACACCAGCCCACACCCCGTCGCCGAACAAATAAAAACACAAAGGCCCGGGTCTACATACATGACCTGTGAGACGAATTGGAAAACAAAGCAGCACAGTCAAGATCGATCTACGGATCGTGGGGGCGCGCCCCAACGCGTGACGATGACTGCCACGCTGGATACACTAAATACAAATCCGTCTGGGCCAAATACAGCAGGCCAGACTCATCCGTACTGTGTCACGATGTAGCCCGACATAGAGGCACCGCACACCCCCTATGCTTCACCGACGAAGTAATGGAGCATGAATTCCCAGAAGGGTTTAAGCCCGTGAACATTGAACCATATGATGGGACAACAGACCCTGTGGTATGGATCAAAGATTTCATTCTCCACATTCACATGGCCAGCGGCGATGATCTACATGCCATCAAGTACATCCCACTAAAACTCAAAGGACCAGCTCGACATTGGCTGAATAGTCTGTCGGTAAACTCCATTGGCAGTTGGGAGAACCTGGAAGACACATTCCTTGACAACTTCCAGGGCACTTATGTGCGACAACCGGACGCTGATGACTTAAGTCACATAACCCAACAGCCCGGAGAGTCAGCCAGGAAATTCTGGACTCGGTTCTTAACTAAAAAGAACCAAATCGTCAACTGTCCGGATGCCGAAGCTCTAGCGGCCTTTAAGCATAACATCCGCGATGAGTGGCTTGCCCGACACCTCGGCCAAGAGAAGCCGAAATCCATGGCAGCCATCACGACACTCGTGACCCGCTTTTGTGCGGGCGAGGACAGCTGGTTCGCTCATAGCAACAGCACATCAAGAAATCCTTGCACTTCAGACGCTAGAGATAGCAACGGCAAGCCCATGCGCAACAGACACAAGCGTTGCAACAATGGTGAGAACGCCGAAGACACGCCCGTCAATGCCGGATTCAGTGGCTCCAGGTCCGGTCAACCGAAAAAGCCATTTAAAAGAAACAATCTGGGCCCGTCCAGTCTGGACCACATACTCAATCGCTCATATCAAATCCATGGCACCCCCGATAAACCAGCCAACCACACCAACAGAGAATGTTGGGTATTTAAACAGGCCAGCAAGTTAAACGCCGAAAACAAGGAAAAACGGCCGCATAGTGATGACAACGAGTAGCCCCGGCCACCGAACATAGGGGGACAGAAGAAATTTCCTCCCCAAGTAAAAACGGTAAATATGATATACACCACCCATATCCCCAAGCGGGAGCGGAAGCATGCACTAAGGGACGTCTACGCGATGGAGCCAGTCTCCCCAAAGTTCAACCCATGGTCTTCCTATCCGATCACCTTTGATCGCAGGGATCATCCGACCAGTATTCGTCATGGAGGCTCAGCTGCACTGGTCCTTGACCCTATCATTGACGGATTCCACCTCACACGAGTCCTCATGGACGGTGGCAGCAGCCTGAACCTGCTTTATCAGGATACAGTGCGCAAAATGGGCATCGATCCCTCAAGGATCAAACCCACCAAAACTACCTTCAAAGGTGTCATACCAGGTGTAGAGGCCTGTTGTACAGGCTCAATCACACTGGAAGTGGTCTTCGGATCCTCGGACAACTTCCGAAGCAAGGAGTTAATCTTCGATATCGTCCCCTTTCATAGTGGTTATAACACACTGCTTGGACAAACCGCATTCGCTCGATTCAATGTGGTGCCACACTATGCCTACCTCAAGCTCAAGATGCCCGGACCTTGCGGTGTTATAACAGTCAACGGAAATACAGAGCGCTCCCTCCGTATGGAGGAGCACACTACGGAACTTGCAGCAAAAGTACAGAGCAGCCTCCTAGGGCAGACCCTCAATTCGGTAATAAAGCCCCCAGACACCATCAAGCGAGTCCGGAGTACTCTGCAACAGGATCGTCTGGCCCGTCCAGAGCTCGCCTACCAATTCGGCCTCCGTCCTAGTCCCAGTCAAGCGGTAAAATTCGTGCCGCACGTACATAATTATGCACTTACAATATCATGGGCATGGACGGAGGCACAGCTAGACCGCGATCCACAATGCGGCTCAACCGCCCCGGACCCACATACATTCACCTTTTTCTTTCTTTCAGGTTCCTCTCTTCTTGAGGCTCTTCAGATAACTTGATCATCGGACCCATCACGGGACGGATACACCAAGGAGCTTTGATGTACAAGGGAATCCCCAGGTGGTCTCTACTAACGATCGCTATGCGTGTTTTACATACCCACACGCAGCTCTCTCTTGGTTAGGGCATGTCAAATAGTCCTATTGGCTTATCGCACTACTTGTATACATACGCCTCGATGTATTATTCAAATAACAATGGAAAATAATTTGCAGCGTCAGCTTATGACTTTATTTTTTCCTTGACTGTTTATTTATTACAACTTGCACCCGTACATTCTGGTACGTTCAATTCGCCAGGGGCTTCAGTGTACCCCATAACACGGCAAGAAAGTCCGAACACTTTCGACAGTGCGGCACCCCGAACTTATAACATTATATGCATCAGCTCCGAATCATGTCTTGGGTCAATAGTTGGGTTGCCCGGCTCCTGTGCTTGCTATCCTACATTCCGCTATATCGGCTAGGGTAGTAAAGGGAGAACTACTGCGATTGTGTCCCGGTTCTTCCGGACAAGCACCTCAGTAGAGAAAGCCGAAAACTGGCTGTCATGATGCGGCGAGAGCTGGTCACTTTTCGAGAGGTTTCAAATCCTTAAAGATTTTTTACGCTTCATGCAAGGAATCGGTCTTTGTCCGATTTAGGCATGTATAGCACCCCAAGTTCGGCCTTCCGAATACCAGGGGCTGCGCCAAAATTTAAAATTATAGAACTTCTATGGCTAAGTGAGGGTGATAAAGCTGTATACTCCAATTGCCTTGTTCATTGCACTAAACACCTCTGTCGGTGTCAAAACCGGCGGATCTCGGGTAGGGGGTCCCGAACTGTGCGTCTAGGCGGATGGTAACAGGAGGCAGGGGACACGATGTTTTACCCAGGTTCGGGCCCTCTTGATGGAGGTAAAACCCTATGTCCTGCTTGATTGATATTGATATTGTGGATGTTTACAAGAGTGGATCTATCACGAGATCAAGGAGGCTAAACCCTAGAAGCTAGCCTATGGTATGATTGTAATGGTTGTTGTTGTTGTTGTCCTATGGACTAGAGCCATCCGGTTTATATAGACACCGGAGAGGGCTAGGGTTACATAGAGTCGGTTACAATGGTAGGAGATCTACATATCCGTATCGCCAAGCTTGCCTTCCACGCCAAGGAAAGTCCCATCCGGACACGGGGCGAAGTCTTCAATCTTGTATCTTCATAGTCTTGGAGTCCGGTCGACGATGATAGTCCGGCCGATGATAGTTCGGCTGATGATGGTAGTCCGGCTATCCGGACACCCCCTAATCCAGGACTCCCTCAGTAGCCCCTGAACCAGGCTTGAATGACGATAAGTCCGGCGCGTATATTGCTTGGCATTGCAAGGCGGGTTCCTCCTTCAAATGATAGAAGATTGTGAACACCAGGATAGTGTCCGGCTCTGCAAAATAAATTCCACATTCCACCGTAGAGAGAATAATATATACACAAGTTCAATCTGTTGACGTTTTTTGCGGCATGACGTCATGCCACTACCAAGCCATTACTTGAATTGTTTTTTACTCTACCACCTCAGCGCATTTAGCGAAGCGGTTTCCTTGGCATGTCTTGTCGAAGCAGAGATCATGTTCCCCCTTAATCCGGGATTCTCATCAATATGGACGTGGGTAACCCAACCGCGCCATTGATGGTGACGCTTGGGGGATAAGCGAGTTTTACCAGGCCGGCGGGGGACGCGTAGACTTCGCCCGCCCATATAAGGGATAAGGATTCACCTTTTCACCTACGCCTTCTTCCTCCTTTGCTCATCCATCTCTGCGCACTCGAACTCCAGCGCCCAAGCCCGCACATCCCGTCTCAACCTTCCCCAGTCATGTCTGGAGCGGGAGGCAAGTGGATGACCTCCTCCGTTACGGAGGAGCACATCGAAAGACCGCGCAGCGCCGGCTACCTGTCCGGCGACATCGCGCACCGGCTGCCCGACGAGGGGCAGCTCATCCCCACCCCCAGGCCCCATGAGAGGGTCGTTTTTCTTCCCCACTTCCTCCGCGGACTGGGTTTTCCACTTCACCCCTTTGTCCTGGGGGTCATGTTCTACTACGGCCTGGATTTCCATGATCTGGCACCGAACTTCATCCTCAACATCTCGGCGTTTATCATCGTGTGCGAGGCCTTCCTCTGCATCCAGCCCCACTTCGGCTTGTGGCTCAAGACCTTCAATGTCAAGCCGAAGGTAGTGAAGGGCACTCAAGCGGAGTGCGGAGGCGCCATGTTGGGCAAGATGCCCAACGTCCTTTGGTTCGAAGGGGCCTTCGTGGAATCCGTCAAGGGGTGGCAATCGGGGTGGTTCTATATCACCGAGCCGCGCGACCCTAAGTGGGCGGCGGCCCCCGAGTTCAGATCTGGTATCCCCACGCAGCTCACCTCCTGGAAAGAGAAGGGCTTGCTGTGGGGTAGTTCGGAGGAGCTGACGGGACTCCAAGCCTGTATCCAGAAGCTGGTGAAGAAGCTCAGGCTGGTTAACGTGGTCCAAGTCATGCTCGTCCGCCGGATTCTCCCATGCCAAGAGCGGGCATTCAATCTGTGGGAGTTCAATCCGGAACAGCACCAGGCGCTGAGCGGGCTCTTCGACACGACGTACGAAGGCGCCTGGAGGGTGCTGTTTAAGGGCGCCGAAGCCCCCGCATCCGCGACTGAAGATCGCGGATTTCGCTCGCAGCGCCAAGCCGACGAGGTAAGTGATTCTACCCCTTGACGGGACACTTGCTTTTCATAGTTTGACTCTATGCGGGTTTTAATTTCCCCTTTTCCTTTGACAGGACTGGATGAGGAAGGCGGAGCAGATTATCTGCCCGGCTCCCATGCCAGAAAACCCAGTAGACGCCCATCTAGCGAGGCTGCTGGTTCCGGCACCGCACGTGGTGCCGGAGAAGAAGGCCAAGAAGGAGGCCACGGGTGCTCGAAAGAGTTCCCGTTTTCAGGTGTCCGACGACTCCGGGGCGGACTCCTCCCCCGAAAACGAGGAGGAGAAAGAGGACTCTCTCCCAGAGGAGGGAGAGAGGAAGAGGAAGGCTTCCCCAACAGGGGAGGCCGAAGGGTCCAAGAGGGGAAGGACTATTCCCCCGGACAGCTCCGCCAACATCAATGTTGGCGAGGAAGAATGGCCTTCAAGGGCCAGGCCTCCAGCGAGATCGTAAGTATCCGGATTCCTGAGTGATTTATAATTTCTTTTTCTGTGTCACATAGTGTCGTTCTGATGCCGCATGCTGCCTGTAGTCCGGCCAATGATGATCTCCCCGCTTCATCGAGCGGGTCGTTGGCTCCGTCGGATGTAGACTCCATCCCGACCGCCTCCACCCCTCGCGACACCGAGGACGCCGAGGTGGGATCCCAAGAAGGGACCCATCAGGGGGAGGCTCCGGAGGCGCCACAAGGCGTCCTCCCGGACTTTGCGCCGGACTCCATATCAGAACCCGCAGTGGTTCCGGAGTCCGGCCGGCGGCCCCTTCGCACGAAGGGCAAGACCGTGACGCCGGCGGCTTCCGTCCAACCGGAGGCGCCGGACAATTTGTTGGAGGCGCTGCAGAGCGCTTCCATCGAGGAAGAACACCGCACTATTATGAGTGCGGTGATTCAGAAGGTGCAGCTCGCCAAGAGCGGGCTGACCGAAGCCTGCAGTAGCCTTCTATCAGGCTTTGAGGTAAGAAGTTAAAAATATGCAATGTAATACCGCATAGACAGTAGCCCCTGATGCTCGGTTCGGTGTTCGGAAAGAAAAGCCGAACTGAGGATCTGAAAAAAAGAAGATATACGCAGGGTTGCTAAAAAATTATGTCAATATGGGTTGCAGGCTGCGCTGCTGACCTCTGTTGCACTAACTGCGGAGGTCGGTGCTTTGAAGCAGGATCTCAAGCGGTCCGAGCAAGAGCTCGGCCGCGCCAAGAAGCAGCTCCAGGACAAAGAGGGTGAGTAACACCACTTTGAACTTGTACCTTACAGAAAAGGATTTAGGTTGCAACAAAAAATAACAAGGATAACATGGGTACTGCAGGGGCCACAAATGAGGTGGCGACCCTGAAGGAGGCCGTGTCTGCGGCCGAACGCAATGCGGCCGCAGAATGGGCAGAGCGAGAAAAGCAGGAGGCACGGGTGGCGGTGGTTCAGCAAGAGCTCCAGGCTCTCATGGAAAAGCATGAGAGTTTGGAGCGTGACTCAAAGACTCGAGAGTCTGAGCTTGCCTCGGCTCTCGAAAGTGCCAAGACTGCCAAGGCCGATGCCCATAAGTCCCTTCAGGAGATTGAGTTGGTGAGGAAGATAGCGGCGGGTAAGGCATTTTTCATGCAAAGCAAGCATGTGAATGTAAATTACGTGTTACTTACCCGAATTCGGAGCTCTCCAGGGGCGTTTGCAGATCTGCCTCGCAGCGTGTCTGATGCCGCCGCATTCTACCGAGCTGAGGAGGGGAGCTCAACGGAGAAGGTCTTCTGGTCTCAGTATGCTGAGGCCGGCCATCCGGTGCCCCCTAGAGACCAGCTGAAGCAGCTGGTCGAGCTCCACAAGGTGGCCGAGCAGGCCATGAAGGGCCTCATAGTCCGGCTGTGGCCTGGAGAGGCCATGCCTGGGAGCTACTTCGGTCTCGTGCGACGGTTGGTGGATGCGTGCCCCTGGGTGGAGGTTATCAAGCGCTCCGCCTGTATTGAAGGTGCTCGTCGGGCCCTTGCCCGCGCAAAGGTGCATTGGGGCAAGCTGGATGCGGAGAAGCTAATCACTGACGCGCCACCAACGGGCAAGGAATATCGTACGCCCGAGATGTACTATAAGACTGTCCTGAAGGGTGCCCGCAAGATTGCGGATGAGTGCCCCAGGGATGTAATTATTGAGTAAATTCGCAATGTGTTATCCTGTGCGCTGAAAACTTTGTTCATATGCGCTAAGCAACGCTTGTTAATTTAAAATATTACCTTCTGTGCGGCCGTTTATTAAATCTGAGAGATGGCAAGTCGTCGGCTTCAGCCCCCATGCCACGAGTGCTGGGGTGTTCGGGATAAACTTGAGCACTCTTGTTCCCATTTTTGGGTCCATCTAGGGAGGCGCTCAACACAACGAACAAGGCAACCGGACTTATAGTGCTTGAACACTCTCACTTAGCCATAGAATTCTATAATTTTAAATTTCGGCGAAGCCCCTAGTATTCGGAAGACCGAATTAGGGGCGCTATCCACGCCTTCGTCGGACATTATCCGGAACTTCGCTTGAAGCGGCGTAGGTCTTTAAGGACCCGAAAGGACCTCTTGAACAGCGACCAGTCTCTCGCCTTATCATGACAGTCAGTTTTAGCTTTCTCCACTGAGGCGTTAACCCGGCTCAACCGGGGCGCAATCGCAGTGGTTCTCCCAGTGCTACCTTAGCCGATAGAACGGAAACGTAAGGTGCCAAACATGGGAGCCGGGCAAACCCAACTATTGACCCAAGACATGATTCGGAGCCGATTCATATAATGCTATAAGTTCGGGGTGCCGCACTTGTGAAAGTGTGCGGACTTTATCACACTGTAATGCGGGGAATATAAGCCCCTGGCGTATTTGGCCGTACCAAAATGTATGGATGCAACATGTCGTAAATGAACATATATATATAAGGTAATGCAATTATGGGCAAAAAGTGCTGCATTTTATTTGAGAGGATCTGCTATGAGTGCGGAATGATACAAATAGTGCGAAAAGCAAGGGATTGGACGAATTAAAGGCGTCTCCCTCCAGGGGTAGGCCGTGGAATGGTGTATTTAACAAATTTAATGCTCGTAATGGAGACCACCTGAGTGTTCGTCGCAGCCTTTGTCCCTCCCTGGCTGTTGCATCATGAGTTCGGCAGGTTCGCTGCCGGATAGAGTTCTGTATAAAAAAGAGAGAAATAAAAGATAAAAAGAGCGACACACTTGGTAGCCCCTGGCGTGGTCGAACCGCACTCTGGGTCTGTTGTGGTTGTGCCTCTCCCCCTATGCCCATGGTATCTCCAGGGCGTATTTATGTACGCGGAGAGTTTGTCTTACAATTGTGCGAGGGCTGGGGTTGAGGCCGCATTGCTACGCGTGCTCGGAACGTGCCAGGTGGTCTTGGTTGATGTTGCTCCGGGCGCATTTGGCCGTGTCCGGTCGTTTAACGGCCGGACTCGAGAATTGCCTTAAAAGGCTGCTCTGTACTTCTGCCGCGAGAGCCGCCGTATGTTCCTCCGTTCGGAGGGAGCATTCCGTGTTTCCATTGACCGTGATGACTCCACGAGGGCCTGACATCTTGAGCTTAAGGTATGCATAATGCGGCACCGCGTTGAATTTTGCAAACGTGGTTCGTCCGAGCAGAGCGTGATAGCCACTGCGGAATGGGACTATGTCGAAGATTAACTCCTCGCTTCGGAAATTATCCGGGGATCCGAAGACCACTTCCAGTGTAACTGAGCCTATACAACTGGCCTCGACACCTGGTATGACGCCTTTGAAGGTTGTCTTTGTAGGTTTAATCCTTGAAGGGTCTATGCCCATCTTGCGCACTGTATCCTGATAAAGCAGGTTCAGGCTACTGCCGCCGTCCATCAGGACTCTCGTCAGGTGAAATCCATCGACGATTGGGTCTAAAACCAATGCGGCGAATCCGCCATGGTGGATACTGGTCGGATGGTCTCTTCGATCGAAAGTGATCGGGCAAGAGGACCAGGGGTTGAATTTTGGGGCGACTGGCTCCATCGCGTATACGTCCCTTAGTGCATGCTTCCGCTCCCTCTTAGGGATATGCGTTGCGTATATCATGTTTACCGTCCGAACTTGGGGGGGGGGGAATCCCTTTTGTCCTCTGTTGTTCGGCGGCCGGGTCTCTTCCTCGTCATCGCTGTGTAGCCCCTTGTCACTGTTTTCGGCGATTAATTTGCCTGCCTGCTTGAATACCCAACAATCTCTGTTGGTGTGGTTAGCTGGCTTTTCGGGGGTTCCATGTATTTGACAGGAGCGGTCGAGTATTCGGTCCAAATTGGACGGGCCCGGAGTGGTTCTTTTGAATGGCTTCTTCCGTTGACCGGGCTTGGAGCCTCGGAATCCGGCGTTGACTGCCGTATCCTCATTGCTGTTGCCGTTAATGCGGCGTTTGTTTTTGTTTCGACGCAACCTGCCATTGCGGTCCTTGGTATCTGGACTGCCAGTGTTTTTGCTGAGGTTGTTGCTGCGAGCTAGCCAGCTATCCTCTCCCGCACAGAAGCGGGTCATGAGTGATGTGAGGGCTAACATGGATTTCGGCTTCTCCTGTCCTAGGTGCCGGGCCAGACACTCGTCGCGGATGTTATGTTTGAAGGCAGCGAGGGCCTCTGCATCCGGACAGTCGACGATTTGATTTTTCTTTGTTAAGAACCGTGTCCAGAATTGCCTGGCCGATTCGTCTGGCTGCTGGATTATGTGGCTTAGGTCATCTGCGTCCGGTGCTCGCACATACGTGCCCTGGAAGTTGTCGAGGAATGCGGCTTCCAGGTCTTCCCAGCATCCAATTGACTCTGCGGGCAGGCTGTTAAGCCAATGCCGAGCTGGTCCTTTAAGCTTAAGCGGGAGATATTTGATGGCGTGAAGATCGTCGCCGCGGGCCATATGTATATGGAGGAGATAATCCTCAATCCAAACCGCGGGGTCTGTTGTGCCATCGTAGGATTCGATATTAACGGGTTTAAACCCTTCAGGGATTTGATGATCCATTACTTCGTCAGTGAAGCATAGTGGGTGTGCGGCGCCTCTGTATTGAGCAATATCGCGACGTAGCTCGAGAGAGCGTCGTCTACTGTGTTCGGCCCGGCCGAAGTAGTTGTATCCGGCGCGACGGTATTCGTCGTGGGTCTTGGGGCGCCCATGTGATCCATAGATAGATCTGGATTGTCTTGCCTTGTCCCCCAATATATCCCGCAAGTCCGGCGCGTTCCCCCGTGGCTTCATGCTTTTTGAGCGATGCCGGGGTATGGTTTTGGTGGAGGGCTTGCACGCCTCTCTGTCCCGGCCACGAGGTGGTCGGTCTGCCGTTTTGTGCGCTGGTGATGCAGGTTTGTATGCTTCCTCCTCTAGTCGGGGGAGCAACTTGCGTTTTGGGTAACTTTTGGAGGGGCATTCGAGTTCATACTCTTCGGCCGCGAGGACCTCGGTCCATCTGTCGGCCAGTAGGTCTTGATCAGCTTGAAGCTGTTGCTGTTTTTTCTTTAGGCTGTTTGCCGTGGCCATTAGCCTGCGTCTGAAATGCTCTTGTTCGACGGGATCCTCAGGCACGACGAATTCGTCGTCGTCGAGGCTTGCCTCGTCTCCGGAGGGAGGTAAGTAATTATCATCCTCGACCTCTTCGTCTGCCGCTCTCTTGTGAGGGCTTGCTTCTGCCTCCTCCTGCGCTGGATCGTGCTGGAGGGGGTTGTCTTCGGCACTTTCTGGGGTGTTGTTATCTCCTGTGCCGGAATCTCCATTCTTGCTGTGGCGGGATTTAGAGCGGCGCCGCTGACGTCGGCGCTTGGGCTATTTCTTTAAGGAATCGGCCTCCGTTGCTTCTTCGTCGTCCCCATCTTTTGGGGTGTCCACCATATATATGTCGTATGACGAGGTGGTCTTCCAGTGTCCTGTAGGCACTGGTTCTTGATAGTCTCCGGCATCGTCGTCCATACCGTCGATGTCTTCGGAGTCGTAGTCGAGTACGTCGGTTAGATCGTCGACGGTGGCTACGAAGTGGGTGGTGGGTGGGCTCTGAATTTCTTCGTCGTCCGCGTCCCAACCATCCTGGCCGTAGTTCGGCCAGGGCTCTCCGGATAGCGAGAGATGCTTCAGCGAATTTAAGATATCGCCGAAGGGTGAGTGCTGAAAGATGTCCGCAGCGGTGAATTCCATGATCGGCGCCCAATCGGATTCGACTGGCAGGGGCGCAGGAGGTTCGGAGTCCGGCAGAGACTCCGGCACCTCGGAGTCATGAGCCTTATGCGGGACAAGGTAAGTATTCGGCTCCATCGCCGTAGAAGTTGTAGCTCCCGAGGCGGTGTCCAGCCATCTGTCCTCGATCTGAGCGATCGGCTCCGGACTATGGGTCGGAGCGGATTCGTGTGCGGCCTCCAAGGTGCTGTCCGGCGGCAGAGTTAGGTCGTGCCCATCGTGACAGCGCGGCACGCTCGGCTATGGCTCAGATCCATCGAAGATCAAGTCCCCGCAGATATTGGCCGTGAAGTTTAGGCTTCCAAACCTGACCTGACGGCCAGGGGCGTAGCTTTCGATCTGCTCCAGATGGCCAAGTGAGTTGGCCCGCAGTGCAAAGCCGCCGAATACGAAGATCTATCCGGGGAGAAAAGTCTCACCCAGGACTGCGTCGTTGTCGATTGAAGAGGCCATCAAGCCTATCGGTGACGACACAGAGGAACTCTCAATGAAAGCACCAATGTCGGTGTCAAAACTGGCGGATCTCGGGTAGGGGGTCCCGAACTGTGCGTCTAGGCGGATGGTAACAGGAGGCAGGGGACACGATGTTTTACCCAGGTTCGGGCCCTCTTGATGGAGCTAAAACCCTACGTCATGCTTGATTGATATTGATATTGTGGATGTTTACAAGAGTGGATCTACCACGAGATCAAGGAGGCTAAACCCTAGAAGCTAGCCTATGGTATGATTGTAATGGTTGTTGTTGTTGTTGTCCTATGGACTAGAGCCATCCGGTTTATATAGACACCGGAGAGGGCTAGGGTTACATAGAGTCGGTTACAATGGTAGGAGATCTACATATCCGTATCGCCAAGCTTGCCTTCCACGCCAAGGAAAGTCCCATCCGGACACAGGGCGAAGTCTTCAATCTTGTATCTTCATAGTCTTGGAGTCCGGTCGACGATGATAGTCCGGCCGATGATAGTTCGGCTGATGATGGTAGTCCGGCTATCCGGACACCCCCTAATCCAGGACTCCCTCAACCTCCTTAAAGGACCCAAAAGATGGATAAAGAGTATTTAGATTTATCCCGAACACCCCTGTACTAGTTACATGGGGGCAGAAGCCGACGACTGGCCGACCCTCAGATTTTGTAAAAGGCCGCACATGAGGTAAAAATTTAAATCAACAAGCATTCTATTGCGCAAATGAACTTGTTTCATATTACAGGATAAAATGAATGTATTCATTCAAAGATTACATCCTTGGTACATTGCTCCACCACAAGGCGGGAGCCCTTCAGGACACTGTCATAATAATTTTCGGGTCGGCGGTGCTCCTTTCCCTTCGGTGGCCCCTCGGTCATCAGTGTCGTGGCATCCATCTTTTCCCAATGCATCTTTGCACGGGCAAAGGCCATCCGCGTACCTTCCATACAAACTGACCTCTTTATGACCTCAAGTCGGGGGCAGGCACTCACAAGCCGCTTCACGAGACCAAAGTAGCTGCTGGGCATAGGCTCGACAGGCCATAGCCAGACTATGAGGTCCTTCATGGCCAGTTCGGCTGCCTTGTGTAGCTCGACCAGTTGCTTCAGCTGGTCGCTCAAGGGCATCGGATGTTCTGTCCCAAGATATTGAGACCAGAACAACTTCTCCGTTGAGCTCCCTTCTTCGGCTCGGTAGAACTCTACGGCATCAGATATGCTGCACGGCAGATCCGCAAATGCTCCTAGAGAACTCCAAATTTGGGTAAGTAAAAAGAATGTCTCCTTCACATGCTTGATTTGCATAATGAATGCCTTACCCGCCGCAATCTTCTTGGCCGCCTAGATCTCCTGGAGGGCCTTCTAGGCTTCGGCTTCGGTGTCTTGCATGCTGTGGAGGGCCTTAGCAAGCTCGGACTCTTGAGCCTTAGAGCTCTTGCTGGACCTCGCTGACCCGAGCCTCTTGCTTCTCGCGCGCGGCGTGTTCCTTGGCTGCTTTGTCTTCGGCCTCGGCCAGTGCCTTCTTAAGGGCCGCCACTTCGGTCGTGGCACCTATCAAAGTTCATGACGCTTCTATCAGCAGAAACTATTTGACCTTTATAAGTATACAGGTGGGGTATTGCGTACCTTGACTTTCCTCGAGCTGCCTCTTTACGAGGACGAGCTCTCCCTCGGCCCGCTCCAGGTCCTACTTTAGTCCAGAGACCTTCGCAATACGAGCGGCAGCGGCCAGTAGCGACGCCTGCTTATTCACATAGACATCTTATATTAGACTCCCGCAAACATTATTTGATCCTCTGTTCGACTTTTCTTTCCGAACACCAAACAGAGCATCAGGGGCTACTGTCTATACTGTGATATTATTTTACAATTTTATTACTTACCTCAAAGCCTGTTAGAAGGCTAGTGCAGGCTTCGGTCAATCCGCTTTTGGCGGACCAGACCTTCTCAATCACCGTACTCATAAGAGTACGGTGTTCTTCATCAATGGAAGCGCTGTGAAGTGTTTCCAGCAAGCTGTCTGGTGCCTCTAGATGGAAGGAGGTCATCATTACAGGCGGCTCGCCCTCCTTAGAGAGAGGCTGCCTGCCTGAATCCGGAACCACTTGGGTTTTCGGAGCCGTATTCGGCTGGGGGCCAAACTGGCTGCAACCCCCATTATCGGAGTCTATGGGGGTCTTCCCCCCCATGTGCTTGGCGACTGGGATTTCGCTTGGGGGCGTCTCCGAAACTGTCTCCCCTTGGCCTGGTATCCTTCGGGACAACACCTTTGTGTCGTCTGCGGCCCTGGGGGAAGAGGCTGTCGGAAGCGAATCGATGTTCATCTCCGACAGGTCCAGCGATCCCTCCGAACAGGAGGATATCTCGATGTTGGATTTGGCCGGACTGCAGGTGCACGTCTAGCACGTTAAAAAGCGATAAAGCGAATATACCAGAAGTACTATCGTGCCCAGATACTTACGACTTGGCCAGGGGCTTTTCCCTCGGCTCCCATTCCTCGCCGCTGTTGGTGGCCACGGTGGAGTGGTCCGGAAGGAAGTCTTTTCCCTTCTTGGACACCTCGGCCTCCCAGTGCGTGGAGACCTTCCTCTTCTTTCTCCCCCCGGTGGGGGGGGATGGATTTCCTCCTCCTCCTCCTCGTCTTCGGTGGAGGAGTGCCTCTCGGTGTCTTCGGATGTCACGTCCGATGCAACCTTGCGCCGGAGACCCTTTCTAGTCCCCGTGGCCGTCTTCTTGGCCTTCTTCTCCGGCACCTCATAGGGCGCCGGAAACAGCATCTTTGTTAGAAGAGGCGATTCTGGATCTTCAGGTAGCGGAGCCGTATAGTCAACCTGCTCCGCTATCGCTACCCAGGCCTGTAAAATCGGCATGGAGGCTTAGATTCCTCCCATGGATATGCTGGTAAAAGGCATATCTTGCAAAATATGCAAACTTACCGGACTGGCTTGGTGTTTCGTGCTGAGTCCGTGATCTTCGGTTATGGGCGGTGGTACCTCGTTGGCCTTGAAAAGCACCTTCCAGACGTCTTCGTGCGTCATGTCAAAGAGCTCTCGCAGCATCTGGTGTTCGGCCGGGTTGAACTCCCATAGATTGCAAACCCGTCTCTGACATGGAAGAATCCGGCGGAGGAGCATAATCTAGACCACGCTGACGAGCTTGATTTTCTTGCTTGTCATATTTTGGACGCAGGTCTGAAGATCAGTTCTTCCGCTGAGCCCCAGGCTAAGCCCTTCTCTTTCCAGGAGGTGAGCCGCATGGGGACGCCGGATCGAAATTCGAGGGTCGCCGCCGAGTTGGCTTTGCGCAGCTCGGTGATGTAGAACCACCCCGATTGCCACCCCTTTACAGTCTCCACAAAGGAGCCTTCGGGCCAGGTGACATTGGGAATCTTGCCCACCATGGCACCTCCGCACTCCGCTTGTTGGCCGCCCACCACCTTTGGCTTCACGTTGAAGGTCTTCAGCCATAGGCCGAAGTGGGGCGTGATGTGGAGGAAGGCCTCGCACACGACGATAAAAGCCGAGACATGGAGGATGTAGTTGGGGGCCAAATCATGTAAATCCAGCCCGTAGTAGAACAATAGTCTCCAGACGAATGGGTGGAGGGGGAATCCCAGCCCGCGGACGAAGTGAGAGAGGAATACTACCCTTTCTTGGGGTTTCGGGGTAGGGATGATCTGCCCTTTGGCCGAAAGCCAATGCGCGATGTCTGTGGACAAGTATCCGGCCTCCCGAAGCTTCTTGATGTCCTCCTTCATGACGGAGGAGGCCATCCACTTGCCTCCCGCTCCGGACATGTTCGGAATGTTTTTGCAGAGAAGGTTAAGGCTTGGGTGTTGGAGCTCGAGAATGGATGAGCGGAGGAAGAATGCGTGGGTAAAGAAAGGGAGTCCTTATCTTTATAAAGGCAGCAGTCATGTGCCTCCCCACTTGCCCTTGAAACTCACTTATTCCCCAAGCATCGTGCTAATGACACGGTTGGGTTACCCACGCCCGTATTGATGAGAATCCCGTGATAAGGGGACATGATCTCTGCTTCGACAAGACGTACCAATAAAGCCGCCTCGCAAAATGTGCAGTAGCAGATTGAGAAAATAGTTTGAATAATAACCGGGCCGCAGCATGATGTCACGCTAGGTAAAAGTTGTTAGCAGATTAGACTCGTGGAGTATTATACTCTCTATGGTGGTATGTGGAATTTGTATTGCAGAGCCGGACACGATTCTTGTGTTCAAGATCTACTTTGAAGTATTCGGAGGAGGAACCCGCCTTGCAATGCCGAAGACAATCTGCGCGCCGGACTCATCGTCATTGAAGCCTGGTTAAGGGGCTACTGAGGGAGTCCTGGATTAGGGGGTCCTTGGAAAGCCAGACTATATGCTTATGCCAGACTGTTGGACTATGAAGATACAAGATTGAAGACTTCGTCCCTGTCCAGGTGGGACTCTCCTTTGTGTGGAAGGCAAGCTTGGCAATTCGGATATGTAGATTCCCTTCTCTATAACCGACTCTGTGTAACCCTAGCCCCCTCCAGTGTCTATATAAACCGGAGGGTTTAGTCCATAGGACGACAACAATCATAATCATAGGCTAGCTTCTAGGGTTTAGCCTCTACGATCTCGTGGTAGACCAACTCTTGTAATACTCATATCATCAAGATCAATCAAGCAGGAAGTAGGGTATTACCTCCATAGAGACGGCCCGAACCTGGGTAAACATCGTGTCCCCCGCCTCCTGTTGCCATTAGCCTTAGACGCACAGTTCGGGACCCCCTACCTGAGATCCGCCGGTTTTGACACCGACATCTATTTTCAGCCGAACTACCGTGGTGTTGTTTTTTGTGTAGAAATAAAAGTTCTCCAAATGCAGCAAAGCTTTTTGATGATTTTTTTGGAACAAAAGAGGCACTAGAAGCTTCGTGGGAGGGCCAATAGGTGAAGGACGTGGCTACTACCCACCAGGGCATGCCAGGTGGGCCCGACTCTCCCTAGTGGGTAGTGGGCACCTTGAAGCCCATCTGGACGACACCAAAAATTCCTATAAATACAGAAACCCCCAGAAATAACCCCAGATTAGAAGTTCCACCTCTATAGCCACGAAAAACCAATCTAGACCCTATTCCGGCACCCTGCCGGAGGGGGAAATCATCACCGGAGGCCATCTTCATCACTCTGGCGGCCACCGTGATGAGGAGGGAGTAGTCCACCCTTGGGGCTAAGGGTTGTACTAGTACTCTATGTGTTTGATCTATCTCTCTTGTGTTCTTGATTTGGCACAATCTTGATGTATCGTGAGTGTTAATATAGTTGGATCATATGGTGTTGTCCCCTCTCTATCTTGTTTTGATGGATTGAGTTCTACCTTTGAGATTTCACTTTTATCGTATTGAATACTTTGTTGGATTTGAGAGCACTTGATGTATGTTTTGGCACTCAACTCGCGGATTCCCGAGGTGACATTGGGGTAATCTATGCATAGGGGTTGATGCACGTTTTTGTCCTTGTTTCTTTGGTAGAAATCTTGGGGCACTCTTTCAAGTTCTTTGTTTTGGATTGAGTATTATGAATCTAAATAGTTTGATGCATATCATATAATCAACACACGGATATTCGTGGTGACATTGAATATCTAGGTAAAATTAGAGTTGGTTGATGTGTATCGTATGGTGTTATTTTAGTATGAACTCTTGAGCTATTTGTGACACTTATAGGAATAGCTCGATAGATCGATCAGAAAGGATAACTTTGAGGTGGTTTCATACCCTATAAACAATTTCATCTTATGTTCTCCACTAGATAACTTTGGAGTGATTCTTCATCGCATGTTGTGGGATAGTTATATGATCCAATTATATTAGCATTATTGAGAGATTGCACTAGTGAAAGTATGAACCCTAGGCCTTGTTTTCAAGCATTGCAATACCGTTTGTGCTCACTTTTGTTACTTGTAACCTTGCTGTTTTTTATTGTGCTTATTACAAAAAACTATATCTACTATCCATATTTCACTTGTATTACCATCTCTTCGTCGAACTAGTGCACGTATACAATTTACCATTGTATTTGGTGTGTTGGGGACACAAGAGACTCTTTGTTATTTGGTTGCAGGATTGTTTAAGAGAGACCATCTTCATTCTATGCGTCCCACGGATTGATAAACCTTAGGTCATCCACTTCAGGGAAAATTGCTACTATCCTACAAAACTCTGCGCTTGGAGTCTGTTGGGTTCAGGGCTCCATGGACCCAAGAAGGTTTGAACTCTGGGACGTGTGTGAAGCTCTCCAACTCTCAAATCTTAAGCTTGTCGCCCTACATCCTAGCCTCGACGGGTACACGCATGAGCGGGGAAGAAGATGAACACGATAGTTTACCTAGGTTCGGGCCACCTTACGGTGTAAAACCCTACTCCTGCTTTATGGTGGATTGGCCTCACGAGGGGCTGAGGATGAACAAGTACAATGGATGAACAACCTTGCAAGGGCTATGGTGGTATGGGAGGAAAGGGTCAGATCTTCGATCCACTCGATCCCCCCTCTACGATGGTGGCTAACCTATCTTTATAGTGGCCTTGGTCCTCTTGCCTCAAAACTTAGGCGGGAAGGGATCCCATAGAGGCCAATTTGAAAGGGGACAAGAAGTACATCTAATCCTGACAAAAGGTGGTCTTCGCCTGCAAAGCTTCTGGTCGTGACCCAGTGGTGGGCTCGATGATGGCATCCGTCCTGCCGAGCTCGTGGTCTTGGTCTTGCTGCACTGGAATGGAAACCTGATACGTCTCCAACGTATCTATAATTTTTTATTGTTCCATGTTGTTATATTATCATTCTTGGATGTTTTAGAATCATTTTATAATCATTTTATATCATTTTATATCATTTTTTGGTACTAACCTATTGACATAGTGCCCAGTGCTAGTTGTTGTTTTTTGCTTGTTTTTTACATCGCAGGAAATCAATACCAAACGGAGTCCAAATGCCACGAAACTTTTTGTGGATTTTTTTCTTGACCAGAAGACACTTGTTGGTCCAAAGAAGTACTAGAGGGGTGCTCCGAGGGGAGCACAACCCACCAGTGCGTGTATGGGGGGCCAGGCGCATCCAGGTGGGTTGTGCCCACCTCGGTGGCCTCCCGCACTGCCTCTTTGCTATATAAATACCCCAATATTCCAGAAACCCTAGGGGAGTCGACGAAAATCAATTCCAACCACCGGAAGTTCTAGAAACACCAGATCCAATCTAGACACCATCACAGAGGGGTTCATCATCCTCATTGGTGCCTCTCCGATGATGCGTGAGTAGTTCATTGTAGACCTTCGGGTCCGTAGTTAGTAGCTAGATGGCTTCCTCTCTCTCTCTCTCTTGATTCTCAATACAATTGCCTCTTGGAGATCCATGTGATGTAAGTGTTTTTGCGGTGTGTTTGTTGGGGTCCGATGGACTTTGAGTTTATGATCAGATCTATGTTTTTATCCATGAAAGTTATTTGAGTCTTCTTTGATCTCCTATATGCATGATTGCTTATAGCCTTGTATTTGTTCTCCAATATTTGGGTTTTATTTGGCCAACTTGATCTATTTATCTTGCAATGGGAAGAGGTGCTTTGTGATGGGTTCGATCTTACGGTGCATGATCCCAGTGACAGAAGGGGATCCGACACGTATGTATCGTTGCTACTAAGGATAACAAGATGGGGTCTATTTCTACATAAATAGATCTTGTCTACATCATGTCATCGTTCTTATTGCATTATTCCTTTTTCCATTAACTTAATACACTAATGCATGCTGGATAGAGGTTGATGTGTGGAGTAATAGTAGTAGATGCAGGTAGGAGTCGGTCTACTAATCTTGCATGTGATGCCTATATAATGATCATTGCCTGGATATCGTCATGAGTATTTGAAGTTCTATCAATTGCCCAACAGTAATTTATTTTCCCACCGTTTGCTATTTTTCTCGAGAGAAGCCACTAATGAAACCTATGGCCTCCGGGTCTCTTCTTTAATATATTTGCCTTCGTGATCTATTTTTATTTGCTTTTATTTTCAGATCTATTAAACCAAAAAAATACAAAAGTACTTTGCTGCACTTTATTTTATTTGCGATCTATTTATCCAATCTATTACAACTTTTTCCCGTCCACTCGCCAATTTCTGGCGCCGTTACCCGAAAGGGATTGACAAACCCTTTCTACACGTAGGGTTGCGAGTATTTGTTATTTATGTGCAGGAGCTGTTTATGTTGTGTTGCGTGGTTCTCCTACTGGTTCGATAACCTTGATCTCATCACAGAGGGAAATACCTACTGTCACTATGCTGCATCATCCTTGCTGGGATCTAAGGTTGGGTGCGTCCACTGCAAATTAAAATTTTCCTATGCGCAGAACAACCAGGAACATGCTCCGGAAATGGATCACAGATCGTTACCACTAGACGCGCAGTGGCGTGCAGTGGAAGAAGAGTTGGGGCAGCGCATCCGCGTGGTTCATCTCCTCCTCGTACGATCTCCCTCGAACAACCAGTCGTTGGATCCCTCGTACAGGTTCGCTGGAGCAGCACAAGTGCACCGCCTCAGACGGTATCTGCACGTGCAGGAGGAACATCATGCGGCGGACTACGAGGTCCGATCACACAACCGGCGGTGAGTGGAGGTGTCTATTCGCAACACATGCAAACCCTAGTGACAGCACCGAAGCGATCAACTGAATAAGTGTGCCGCACCTCCACTATTTATAGGCATCCGTCGCGGGCTCAACACTTGGGCCTTGCACAGATCCTAAAGCCCAAAGTCTACTCGATCGCATTCCAAGTCCAGCTCGGATCACATCCGATCAGTGTCCTCCGAACCAACCTCGTAGGTTCCTTCCCTTAAGCACGCGACCCCTTAGGTTCAAGTCGGCTTGGTCACAGTTCGGATCACCTCCGACCTGCACGGTTGGTAGCGGCCTCTAGCAAGGCGTGCCGACCACCAAGCAGACTATGAAGCTGGTTAGGCGAACCTGTACAACATGTCACACTTTTGTTCCCTTTGACTCACGATATATGTTGGTGGGCTCAAGGAGAGACTGTCATCCTTGTGCTAGCCCGACCTCTTTCTCGTTCTAGTGATCCCGACCATAAATCGGATTATCTCATAATCCTTGTCGCATGGCCATGCTTATCCTGGTCGGATCACATGAGGGCCCTAGAGTATATCTCTCCTGATCAGAGGGGCAAATCCCATCTTGCTCGACCATGTCTCGCAACATGGGACTGGCCAAACCCGAAACCTACCTTTGTAACAAACCAGTCACGGAGTAGCGTTTGGTCGGCCCAAAGCAAGTCTGTCACCATCCCGAGTACATGCGTCAGCTCAGGTCTTAGGACATAGAACGTATGTTGTACTAGAGACTCACAAATGACGTATCGTTGTGTCTCATAGTTGGGTCTATCCAACTCGGACCTTACCTCGACTCGGATCCGACTATGTCGAATCCGACCAGATCCTTCCGAGTCCATAGTATCTGGTTAGCATCCAATGCTCCATGGCTAGTGAGACCGAGCCATGCACCGTGTCATATGATAGCTTAGTCCAACGCGTGCCCACATGTCGCTTGCGATTAGGGACAATTTAGGATGTATCATACAACACAAGATCTCACAGACAAGTCACATACTAGCCAACAAGTATCATTGATTACATCCGAGGACTATCTTTATTCATAAACACATAGGAAATATCATCATACATGATTGCCTCTAGGCCATATCTCCAAGAATCCCTTCCTCTTTGGGGAAATACCGACGTAGTTCTAGCAGGCATCAAAAGGAATTTCTGGCGCCGTTGCCGGGGAGACATCATCAACATCAACCAGGTTCATAATCACAAATCTCATCTCCTTAAAATTTACATTATTTTCAATTTGCCTCTCATTTCCCTCTCCCCCACTTCACCAAAAATTTATCATTTTATTCGCTCCCTTTTTTGTTCGCCGTTTTCTCGTCAGATCTATCTTTTTGCTTTCAATCGTGAGTGATTTCGGTGTGGCAGAAACAGATGATGGCCTAACTCCTAAAATGGAGCATACGGGTAATCTGGATGCCAAAACTTTTGTCTTGGGGCATGGGAATTTTATGGGAAATAACATATCCAAGAATTTTTCAATTGTGTCGGAAATTTAACTCTTGATGATGCCCCTATACTTAGAGAACAAAATCGCATGCGGAAGATATTTCGACACTAGTTCCGAAATTTGAAAATAAATTTATTCATACTCATCCTACCTTATGAAGATTGTTTTATGAGTTACCCGTTATGAAGAATCCTAAAGCTAAAAAGTTAGCCACTCTTGTTCTCATGAATGAATTTGACTACATAATACGGGAAGCTAGGGAAATCTTTGATTTTTAATGTATGAATTGTGAAAAACCCGTGATTGATGAATTCTTTATAATAGTGATTATGCGCTGAGACATTTTCTTGGGAATAATCAAATCTTTGATGAGAATCTTAAAAAGCAAGTTCCTGATTTAGACATGATCCAACAAGTTTTCAATGATGTTAATCAACACTATTCTTGGATTGCTGCTGGGAATCAAAGGGGGTTATGATGATAAGCAACTTGATAGTGCTAAGGTTTCCATGGATAATGTGTTTTATGTCTTATTTGCAAAAAAAAACCTGACAAAAATACCCCCAAGGAAAACAAGGATAAAGATGACAACACTTAGATCCTTTGCATTATGCCTAGCTAGGGGCGTAAAACGATAGCGCTCGTTGGGAGGCAACCCAACTTGTATCTTTTTTGCTTTTTGGTAATCTTGTTTTTTCAATAAAATACCCAATTATGCCTCTGATTAGATGTGTTTTTGTGGTTTAAATTAGTGTTTCTGCCAAGCAAAGCCCTTGGGATGATTTGGCTAAGAGTTGATTTGATCTTGCTGAAAAACAGAAACTTTTGCGCTCACCAAAAAATTCCCATTTTAACAGAAGAGTGCTTTTGAGTTGATTCGTTTTGCTGAAGATCAATATAAATTGCCCATGTTGTCCTAATTTTTCAGAATTTTTGGAGTTACAGAAGTATTCAAAATATCCAGATTGCTACACACTGTTCTGTTTTTAAAAGATTCTATTTTCTTTGCGTTGTGTGCTTGTTTTGATGACTCTACGGTTTTATTTGAAGAGTTTTTGCCATAGAAAAGTTGGAATACAGTAGATATAATGCAAAAATAAAATATGAATGGGTTTGCAACAATACTTATAGTAGTGGTTTGCTTACTTATACTAACAGATCTCACGAAGGTTTTCTTGAGCTTTGTGTGATTGAAGTTTTCAAGTTTTGGGTGATATTACGATGGACGAAGGAATAAGGATTAGCAAAAGGCTAAGCTTGGGGATTCTGAGGCACCCCAAGATAATACTCAAGAAGTATCAAGCAACTAAGCTTGGGGATTCCCCCAAGTGGTGTCCCCTCTTTCTTCTAGCAACCATCGGTATTTTACTTGGAGCTATATTTTTATTCGTCACATACTATGAGTTTTGCTTGGAGCATCTTGTATGATATGAGTCTTTGCTTGTTTTGCTTTTTTATTTTAAGTCTTTAATCCTTGACACACCTTTTTGAGAGAGCCAAAAAATTATGCTATGCTTGCTCCTTTGCTTCACTTAAATTTTTAGAGCCATGGAATTGCTCTAGTGCTTCACTTATATCTTTTTGAGCAAGGTGTGCTTTGTTATTTTTGAAGAAATGCTCTCATTCTTCACTTAGATTTATTTGGTAGTTAATATTTTTTAAAGAAATTCTCTCTTGCTTCACTTAGATTATTTTGAGAGAACTGAATACTATGCTCATGTTCTTCACTTATATTTGTTTGAGCTTAAAAGCAACATATGAAATTAGTCCCAAAGTGTTAGGTATCCAAGGAGCATATAGTAAAAACTTTCATGAAGATCACTGGACAAAATAAACTTGGTTCTTTGTAATGGTTTTGAGATATGATGATATGATATGCGAGTCATGTTGATGAGTACTTATGCTTTAGTAAGAATATTGGTATTAAGGTTTGTGATTCCCTATGCAAGCACGGAAGTCAATAGTGTGACACCCTGGTTTTGCCCTCCTTTTTTGGAATTCTTTGCCATTTGATTTGAATTTGAGGTTTTGAATCAACTCAGTTGGACTTAAACACTTGGGCATGCCTTTGGTCTTCACCCAAGTGACCCACCTCTCTCCCACACACATCATTTCGTCTCTGGTTTTTTTCTCAAAATGGCCATAAGAATATTTTTCATAAATGAAAAATATTTATTTCGCTCTATGATTATTACTTCAGCAACATATGCTCCAAAGCAACCCTCATTTTTCTTGGCCATAAAATTCTGAGAAAATTCCTGAATATTCTTTGGACCTTGCCACACCTTCCAGTGCAAAAATATTCCATAGTTCTTTGGAATATTTTTGCTACAAAAAATCTTTTCTGTTCTGGCCAGAAAATGCACTTTACAAAGGAAGTGTATTTTTCCTTGATCCAATGAAGTTGAAAATTTTAGGGCTTCATTAACCTCCGAAGAAAACCTTAACCTCCAAAGATCAGCCCTAAAACCCAGGAAAATCTCTCACAGTTAACCTCACAAGTTTCTGTCCAGAAACTTGCCAAGTTGTTACACTCACGCACAGCTCACCTGTGGCCAACTCAAGCACTTGGAGCAACCCAAAACATCAAGGACTACACGCCAGACATGAATTCAATGCACAGCGTGGCTCTATGCCAGAGTTCACGCGGTGACCATGCGTGTGCACCATGCCAACCTGCTAGTCGACGCGCTCTGGACGACGCCGACGCTCCTGTTTCGCGCGTGCTCGCTTTCCAGCTCGCCGTGCCTTGCCAAACCTCGCCACAATTGTCGTATTGATGCACTTAACTCCACCCTGGCGCTCGCCGATACCGGAGCTTGCCGCAGCGAGCACGGGCACAATGTGGCCAAGTGCAGAATGCGCCCGTGCCCCTGCTCTCATTGCCACTTGCCTCCTGTGCTCGTCCTCACTTGCCCATAGTGGTCGGGTGAGCAATGGATGTTTCTCCTCCTCTCTTTGATGTCGTTCATTGCTGGGCGCCGTCTCCAGAGAACCCCGGTGGAGCCCCGAGCCCCCTTCTCCCTCGCCTATAAATAGGACCCCTCCCCAGCCTCTTCGAGCATCACCTCTCACTCCCACACTTTCCACGACCCCGTAGATAGCCGCAGCCCGGCCGGGCAGGGCTCTGGCCGCCATTCCCGACCAAAGTTTGCCGACAATCCCCTTCACTACTCCCCACCTCTCTAGAGCGTCTCGAGCTCAACCAACTTCTCCAGCGTGTCCCTGGTGATCCTCTAGTGCGCTAGTGCAGTTGGAGCACATGGAGTCGTCGCATTGCACCGTCTTCTTCGTTTCCGGTGAACCTCGACCGTTGCAGCCAGTGGAGAAGAAGATTGTGAGCCCTTCTGTCCATCCCTAGCCACGTTTCGGGTACGTACGGACTCCTTGAGGTCTTGCGCATCCATCCCCTCCATCCACGGTGGCGGCCGACCTCTCCTCGCCGGAGAAATGCCGACGCATCGCCGCCTCTCCTATGTTTCTCTCTCCCTCTCTCTAAACCTAACAATAGGGGCCCACTGTCAGCCTCACAAACGCGCCCGAAGCGGTATAAGTGGCGGCGCCCAGCAGAAATACGTGTTCGACCTCTGCTTTTCTTTTTAGTTGATTTTAATTCAAAGTTTGACCAGAACTTTGACCAGCCACAACTTTTAAATTATAAGTCCAGATGAATTAATTCTTTTTGCATTGTGTTTGTCTTGGAATCCTCTAGCAGCACACAAAAGTTGAGATTTTTCTCTACTGCCTAGAATTGCTAGTGATTTTCAGAAGTGTTCTTGACATTTTCTTTTTGTGGTTTTAATTGTTTTTAGAGGAGGAAACTTGCATTGAAGGAAACCAGGAGGAGTGTGACCCTCCTCTGTGCTAAGGCAAGCCACCACAAGCATTTGCATGGTATCATTTCAATGTTTATGATTTTCCAACTTTCATATGAGTTATATTCATGCATTTAATCATTTATATAAATATTGGTTATGCTAGTTTACTTTTCATGCTTGAATTACTTACTTTACAGTAGTGTTTGGATGCATAAACTAGTATGAGATAGTAGAAGTATGTTTGACAGTATGGTGATGCTATGGTTATGATTCGGATATGACCGGTATTATTTTCATATAGGAGTTATTGATTTTAATATGATAATGATATAACTAAAAACGATGAGGTAGAAAACCAGTGAATTTGAAACCAGTGATGAGTAGTGGAAATAGCATGATTCCATTATGTTGATCCATTTACTTTGGTGCTATGTTGATATGGTACATGTCGGATAGTTGCATGATCATGGGATACTGTGACTCGAGGCTATTTCATTGCAAGTTAAACCCGATATTAATTTAACTTGAATATAATTTTGATTGGGTCATGGTGCCACTGAATCGAGCTTCCGAGTGCAACCACATTTTTCTTTATGGGAAGGCCATTATTCGATCCATTTTCATGCCTCTGGTCGGTGCCTCCAACGAGGGAAGGTTATGGGCGTGCGGTACCCTTGCCCGGTAAGCAGACATAACCTTTTGTGCCTGTTGTTGTTATGGTACCTTGTCCCCATTTGAGACCGTTGTTCTGTTTTGCCATGATGGTGGCCGTTGGATGTCTTTGGTGGACATCAGGGCTACCCATGACTTAGCCCAGAGGGGAGTTAGTCGGAGTGGAAGGGAGAGTGTCATTGCAATGGGAAGGTTCTGTCGGAATGTCGTTGGTCCACCCGAATGGGAGAGCGAGGCCATGGGTTCCGTGGTGTGGGCACAGTGTACTAACCTCCGCAGAGTGTTTATTAATCTATTGATAGCCGCGTCCTCAGTTACGGACACAGCTCGCAAGTAGGTCACACCATGGGTCAAAAGAAATAAGTTAATCTTGCACACTAAAGTTATACTGTGGCACTGGTTACAATCAAATTGTTGAGACCTTGAGATGGTTGTCGTTGTGGAAGCCAAAGTGTTGGTTCCGTTTGTGATCTGGGAGTGATCACCGTTTGGATGATATTGGCTATGAGGTAACTCGTTTGGTAAGTGAGTCCAACGGACTCGATGCACGAGCATGTTCATTGCATAAGTAGTATGTTGAGGCCTTACATGTTTATTATGTTGATGCCTTGCAATAGTAGATGTCGATGGTTTTGCATTTAATCTTCTTAATTGTCATATTATTGATTTTCATTATACCTTTACTTGTCGTGAGTTTGCAAGTACATTCAATGTACTGACCTGGCGTGTTATGCCAGATTTCAGGAAAGTCTCACCGGATCGGAGTGCTTCCCGTGTTTAGATCGTGTCCACATCGGTGTCCCTGTGCTACGGAGTTCCACTTCGTCGTCGTTCCGCTGTCGCGTAGTTGTCATGATTGAGGCCGCCTTCATGTTCATTAAATAATGTACATATTGTTCAGTCGCACCATGTGTGCCGCTTGGCCTCTTGATGTAATATCGAATTTATGTTTCCGCTAGTATCAATAAAGCGGTTGTTTCTATACCAAGTTGTTGTGTGTTGCCAGAAGACTCGATCTCTGGGCTGGCAATGCAAGGTAAACCGGTTGCTCTGAGCCGGGGTGCCACAATGCTTGGTATCAGAGCCGTGCTGATTGTAGTACACGCTAGACCGCGGACGCGCTAGTTGAAGGGTAGCTAGGTTGATTTGAGTGCCGGTAGTGTGTTGCATCTGATTGCTGCATTGCAAGCATTGGATTTATTATTATTTCTAACCGACCAATGGTTGTGAGTGTAGATGGATCCAGTACCGTATCCGTGGTAGTTGGTGATGTCCACATACACTTCGCCGCTTCTTCTTCAGAATGTATGGCGTCGCCTCTATCCTCACATAAGCAACCCAGAGTATCGGGTGTACCGGGAGCACCTAGCAGACTCAGTATACAAGTATCACGTCGTGGTTACCTTGAGCAGTAGTTCATCATCTGGCTCGTACACTCGTTCCTCTAGGAGTGGTTTCGCTTCCACCGCCGTTCAAGCTGTCCAGTCTTCTACATTTGAGATCCTCTTTGAGCTACGCTACAACGAAATTCGGATGCAGACCCACCCAGGTTTTAACTACTATCCATCCCTACACGCCATTGGTCGTGTTCGCTTTCCTATCATTGATCCAGCAACCGACAGTGCTACTAGCCACCTTTCCCTCTATGTCACTGCTAGTTATCTTCTGATTCGCAAGCTGGCTCGGGAGCTGACTCGTGCTCGCACTGCTTTAGCAGCCGCTAGATCCTTTCCCACTCCACCTTCCAGAGGATTTACTTCTTATATTTCATCCGTTTCTAGCTCACCAGTTACCCCGGTTACTCATTCGAGTAGCTCGGGCACCTCGACTGTGACTCCCCATAGTGCCCCTACCGAGTGGGCTTCACTTCTCGCTACTCCCACAGCCCCTATGCTCAAGTCTCATCCAGCACCTGCTCCTGAGTGAGAGTCCTCGAGGCAGCGTCATCGTGTCACCTTTAACCCGGAGGTTTCCGTTAGCGCCATCAGTTCAGGATCTGAGTCCGGGTCAGGAGAGGACCCTGTAGGTCCAGCAGAGAAGTAGATCGTCAGGTTAGCTGAGGTTGGTAGTACGAGTGTAGTCGTATTAGTCATGATGTTTCTTCATGTATGAGTACATGTCATGATGTTCCCTATCATGTATGAGTCTATGTATAATTATGTTGGAACTTTCTTTATTCACCCGGTTTTCATCGTTTTTCCTCGGCTTTGTCATTCGCTTTTTATCGCTTTTGGATGTTGCTCATCTCGATTGCATTGCATTGGGAAAATAAAGAAATAGGATGACGAGAGGAGGCTGCAGTAGTCATGCTGGTGGGGAGGTACCTGTCTGTCGATCAGCAAGACAGGTAGGGCAATCCCCCGAACCATATCCACAACCACCGCCTCCACCGCCTCATCCACCAACAGTTGAATAGATAATGCGTATGTTCGAGGAAAGAAGGAGCAATGATCTGCTTGAATTATTGAAAAGTGTGCAGGTCCTAGTGAGAAATAACGGCAATACAAATGGCAATCACTCCAAGCTCTCAGATTTTCAAAGGACTAAGCCACCTAGTTTTACTCAAGTTGCTGACCTTATGGAAGCTGACGACTAGCTGAGGACCATTGAAAAGAAATTGGATATTACTCGCACAGAAGAAGGTGATAAGGTTCCATTTGCAACCCACTATCTGGAAGGAGCCGCAACTATTTGGGGGACAATACTAAAGCCATGTGGCCAGCAGATGAAGAAATTACATGGGATAAGTTCAAGGAAAAATTCCACAGGTACCACATCCCCATCGGTATCCTGAAGGTTAAACAACGTGAGTTCCTAGCTCTCACACAAGGCAACTTATCCGTCTCTGAGTATTTGAACAAGTTCAACCATTACGCTCGCTATTCCCTGTATGATGTGGCCACCGAAGGGAGGAAGATTGACAAATTCTTTGGAGGAATAAATCAGCAGCTCAGATGCACTCTTAGTATGCTTGATTTTCTGGATTTCTAGACTCTAGTAAACAAGGCCCTCATCACGGAAAGAGAACACAAGCTTGTTCATGACAATAAGCCCGCCAATAATGATCATAAGCTCAAGTTTGAGCCCAATAAGGATGGTCAACCAATGCAGAAGACCCGTACCTGGCAGCAGACTCAGGTTGAGTACAAGCCCAGTTGGCAGTAGAATGTTAACAAGACCTCTACCCAAGTCAAGAATGTGGTGACCAACCTAGTGCGTGTAGATTGTTAGTGTAGCAATTCATGTTTCAATTGTGGGTAAACTGGACATTATGCCAGACTGTGCCCCAAAAGCGGCAAGTCGAATGCTCCATTCAAGCCGCAAGTCAACCACATGGGACCATACCCTAATCAGAAGACCATCCAAGGGCAAGTTCATCACTTCTCCACAGACGAAGCCCAAGAGGACCCAGAAGTCGTCATTGGTATGTTTCTTGTTAATAGCATACCCTGCAATAATTTTATTTGACTCTAGGGCTTCCCACTCTTTTATTTCACGGAGATTTGTTGCCCAAAACAAGTTAACTTGCTCTATTTTGGGAAAGAGTATGATGGTACAATCCCCGGGATCCGTGCTCAAAAGCAATATGGCCTATCACAATTTGGAGATTGACATCAAGGGATCATTTTCCCCGCTTATTTGATAGTCATCGAGTATGCCAAGTTGGATATTATTTTGGGAATGAACTGGTTGACTCAAAATCAAGTATGTATAAACTGTGAAACCAGAGAAGTCTCATTGATAAGTCAGGACGGTCAGACCACGTAGTTCTTGTTGGGGAATGTTGCATGGGAAACAAAAAAATTCCTACGCTCACCAAGATCAATGTAGGACATGAACATCTACGAGAGAAGAGACTTCATCTACATACCCTTTTAGATCACTAAGCAGAAGCGTTAAGAAACGCGGTTTATGTAGTCAAAAGTCTTCATGATCCAATCACAATCCATCCCGCGAACTCCGATCCAAGTGTCAAACAGACGACACCTCCGTGTTCAACACACCTACGGCTTGATGACACCTTCACCTCCTCGATCCATCGAGCGATGGTGAAGTAGTAGCTCGAGTCCTCCGGCAGCACGACGGTGTGGTGGTGGTGGTGTTGGTGGTGGAATCTCAATAGAGCTTTGCTAAACACTACAGAGAGGAAGAGGGATGCGAGGGAGAGGAGAGGCAGCGCCGTGGCGTGGAGATGTGCTCTTGGTTGCGGCTGCCCTCTCTCTACCTCTCTATATATAGGGGAAGGGAGGAGGGGGTGGCGCCCCTAGGGTTTCACCTAGGGGGCGTCGGTTAGGGCAGATGGGATCTCCCCTAGGGTGACTTGCCCCCCAAGCCGGGAGGTGGGAAGCCCTAGGGGTGCCCCCAACCCTCCTGGTTACATGAGATGGGGTGATGGGGGTGCTCAGCCCCTGAGTGGGCTGGTTTGCCCCCTCTCCTTGGCCCCCCAACACTTGCCAGGGCCCCCCGAAACCCCTTTCGATGAAGCTGGTCATCACACGGTACCCCAGGAACAATTCCAGACTCCAATACCCTTCTTCCAAGATATTGATCTTCACCTTCGGACCATTTCGTGTGTTGACCCTGCGGGTTCAAGAACTATGCAGACATGACTGAGACACCTCTACGGTCAATAACCAATAGCGGGACCTGGATGCCCATATTGGTTCCTACATATTCTACGAAGATCTTATCGGTCGAACCTCGGTGTCAAGTATTCAGCTAATCCCGTATGCAGTTCCCTTTGTCTATCGATATGTTACTTGCCCAAGATTCGATATCGGTATCTCCATACCGAGTTTAATCTCGTTACCGGCAGGTCTCTTTACTCATTCCGTAGTACAAGATCCCATGACTAACTCATTTGTCACATTTCTTGCAAACTTATTGTGATGTTGTATTACCAAGTGGGCCCTGAGATACCTCTTCATCATACGGAGTGACAAGTCCCAATCTTGACCCATGCCAACTCAACAGACACCCTCGGAGATACCTATAGAGCACCTTTATAGTCACCTAGTTACATTGCAATGTTTGGTACACACAAGGCACTCCTCCGGTGTCAATGAGTTGCATGATCACATGGTCATAGGAACATATACTTGACATGCAGAAAAATGATAGCAATAAACTTGATATGATCATATGCTACGTTCATAGTTTGGGTCTTTTCCATCACATCATTCTCCTAATGATGTGATCCCATTATCAAATGACAACTCATGTCCATGACTAGGAAACCATAGCCATCTTTGATCAATGAGCTAGTCCAGTAGAGGCTTACTAGGGACATGTTGTTGTCTATGTATCCACACATGTATTTGAGTTTCCGGTCAATACAATTATAGCATGGATAATAAACGATTATTATCAACAAGGAAATATAATAATAACAACTGTATTATTGCCTCTAGGGCATATTTCCAACAATCTCCCACTTACCCTAGAGTCAATAATCTAGCATTAGATGGTAATGAATCTAACACCCATAGAGTTCTGGTGTTGATCGTGCTTTGCCCGTCGAAGAGGTTTAGTCAACGGATCTGCAACATTCAGGTCCGTATGCACTTTGCAAATGTTTATGTCTTCCTCCTTGATGTAATCGCGGATGGAATTGAAGCGTCCTTTATGTGTCTGGTCCTCTTGTGAAACCTTGGTTCCTTGGCTAGAGCAATGGCACCAGTGTTGTCACGGAACAAAGTCATCGGGTCCAGTGCACTGGGCACAACTCCAAGATCTGTCATGAACTGCTTCATCCAGACACCTTCCTTTGCTGCCTCCGAGGCAGCTATGTACTCCGCTTCACATGTAGAATCAGCTACCACACTTTGCTTGGAACTGCACCAGCTTACTGCTCCCCCATTTAGAATATATACGTATCCGGATTGAGACTTAGAGTCATCCGGATCAGTGTCAAAGCTTGCACCGATGTAACCCTTTACGACGAGCTCTTAATCACCTCCATAAACGAGAAACATTTTCTTAGTCCTTTTCATGTACTTAGGGATATTCTTCACCGTTGTCCAGTGATCCACTCCTACATTACTTTGAAACCTTCCAGCAATACTTATGGCAAGGCTGACATCTGGTCTTGTGAACAACATTGCATACATAATAGAGCCTATGGCAAAGGCATAGGGGATGACACTCATCTTTTCTCTATCCTCTGTAGTTGCCGGGCATTGAGTCTGACTCAACTTCATGCCTTGCAAAACAGGTAAGAACCCCTTCTTGGACTGATCCATTTTGAACCTCTTCAAAATCTTATCAAGGTATGTGCTTTGTGAAAGTCCTATCAAGCGTCTTGATCGATCTCTATAGATCTTGATGCCTAATATGAAAGCAGCTTCTCCTAGGTCCTTCATGTTTTCCAAAAGTTCTATATTGTTTCCAATCAGCAATATATCATCCACATATAACACCAGAAATACTATAGAGCTCCCACTCATTTTCTTGTAAAGACAAGCTTCTCCATAAACTTGTATAAATCCAAACGCTTTGATCACCTCATCAAAGCGAGTATTCCAACTCCGAGATGCTTGCACCAGTCCATAAATGGATCGCTGGAGCTTGCACACTTTGTCAGCATTCTCTGGATCGACAAAACCTTCTGGTTGCATCATATACTACTCTTCCTTGAGGAAACCGTTAAGGAACGTTGTTTTGACATCCATCTGCCAGATTTCATAATCAAAAAAATGCAGCTATTGCCAACATGATTTTGATGGACTTAAGCATCGCTATAGGTGAGAAAGTCTCATCGTAGTCAACTCCTTGAACTTGTGAAAACCCCTTTGCCACAAGTCGAGCTTTATAGACAGTGACATTACTGTCTGCGTCCGTCTTCTTCTTGAAGATCCATTTATTCTGAATGGCCTTTCACCCTTCAGGTAATACTTCCAAAGTCCATACTTTGTTTTCATACATGGATCCCATCTCAGATTTCATGGCCTCTAACCATTTGTTGGAATCCGGGCCCACCATCGCTTCTCCATAGCTCGTAGGTTCATTGTTGTTGCTATCCAACATCATGACCTCCAAGATAGGGTTACCATACCACCCAGGAGAAGTATGTATCCTTGTCGACCAACGAGGTTCAATAGTAACTCGATCCGAAACTTCATGATCACCATCTTAGCTTCCTCTTCAACTGACGTAGGTGTCACAAAAACATCTTTCTGCGCTGCACTACTCACTGGTTGAAGTAAAGGTTCAACAACCTCATCAAGTTCTATTTTCCTCCCACTCAATTGTTTCAAGAGAAACTCTTTCTCGAGAAAGGACCCATTCTTAGCGATAAACACTTTGCCTTCGGATCTGAGATAGAAGGTATACCAAACCATCTCTTTTGGGTACCCTATGAAGACACATTTGTCCGCTTAGGGTTTGAGCTTTTCTGGCTGAAGCCTTTTGACATAAGCATCGCAGCCCCAAACCTTAAGAAACGACAACTTAGGTTTCTTGCCAAACCATAGTTCATACGGCGTCGTCTCCGCGGACTTTGATGGTGCCCTATTTAAAGTGAATGCAACTGTCTTTAACGCATAACCCCAAAATGATAGTGGCAGGTCGACAAGAGACATCATAGAATGCACCATATCCAATAAGGTACGATTACAACGTTCAGACACACCATACGCTATGGTGTTCTAGGTGGCATCAACTGTGAAACGATTGCAGATTGTCTTAAGTGATTGCCAAACTCATAACTCAGATATTCCCCCCCCCCCCCCCTCGATCGGATCATAGGAATTTAATCTTCTTGTTATGATGATTCTCAACTTCACTCTGAAATTGCTTGAACTTTTCAAATGTTTCAGACTTATGCTTCATCAAGTAAATATACTGATATCTACTCAAGTCATCAGTGAAGGTGAGAAAGTAACGATATCCACCGCACGCGTCAACGCTCATCAGACCGCACACATCAGTATGTATGATTTCCAACAAGTCACTTACCTGTTCCATTGTTCTGGAAAACGGGGTCTTAGTCATCTTGCCCATGAGGCATGGTACGCATGTGTCAAGCGATTCAAAATTGAGTGACTCCAAAAGTCCATCAGCATGGAGTTTCTTCATGCACTTTACACCAATATGACCTAGGCGACAGTGCCACAAGAAAGTGGTACTATCATTATCAACTCTACATCATTTGGCATAAATGTTATGAACATGTGTATCATCACTATTGAGATTCAATAAGTATAAACGCCTCACAATGGGTGCATGACCATAAAAGATATTACCCATATAAATAGAACAACCATTATTCTCTTAAATGAGTAACCGTCTCGCCTTAAACAAGATCCAGATATAATGTTCATGCTCAATGCAGACATTAAATAACAATTATTCAGGTTCATCACTAATCCAGTAATCCTGATGGTAATTGAAGAGCGGGCATGCCGAAGGCGATCACATAAACCTTGGAACCATTTCCCACGCTCATCATCACTCTGTCCTTCACCAACCTCCGTCTATTCCGTAGTTCTTGCTTTGAGTTGCAAATGTGAGCAACCGAACCGGTATCAAATACCCAAGCACTACAACGAGAGTTGGTAAGGTACACATCAATAACATGTATATCATATATACCTTTGTTGGCATTGGCCCCCTTCTTGTTGGCCAGATACTTAGGGCAGTTCTGCTTCCAGTGGCCAGCTCCCTTGCAATAGAAGCACTCAGTTTCTTGCTTGGGTCCAGCCTTGGGTTTCTTCACGGGAGGAGCAACTGTTTTGCCATCCTTCTTGAAGTTTTTTTTCTTTCCCTTGCTCTTCTTGAAACTAGTGATTTTATTCACCATCAACACTTGATGCTCTTTCTGGATGTCTAACTCAGCAACTTTCAGCATGTGAACAGCTCAGAGACTGACTTGTTCATCCCTTGCATGTTATAGTTCAACACAAAGCTCTTGTAGCTAGGTGGTAGCGATTGAAGAACTATGTCAGCGATAGCCTCTGGCGGGAGCTCAATTCCCAATTCTGCCAGACGGTTGTAGTACCCAGACATTCTGAGTATGTGCTCACTGGCAGAACCATTCTCCTCCATCTTGCAAGCATAGAACTTATCGGAGGTCTCATACCTATCGATCCGGGCATTCTTCTCAAAGATAAAATTCAACTCTTGGAACATCTCATATGCTCCATGATGTTCAAAATGCCTTTGAAGTCCCGGCTCTAAGCCATACAGCATGGCGCACTGAACTATTGAGTAGTCATCAACACACGACTGTCAGGCGTTCACAACATCCACAGTCGCTAGAGGGGGTGGCGCACCAAGTGGTGCATCAAGGACATAAGACTTATGGGAAGCCGTGAGGATAATCCTCAGATTACGGGCCTAGTCCACAAAGTTACTCCATCATCTTTCAGCTTAGCTTTCTCTAGGAACGCATTGAAATTCAGGGAAACTACTACCGAGCCATTGATCTACAACATAAATTTGCAAAGGCAACTTTAGACTATTATTCATGATAATGAGTTCAATTAGTCATATTACGTAAGAACTCCCACTCAAATCAACATCCCTCCGGTTGTCCTAGTATAACACCATCCAAATTCACCAACCCAAGTCTGATCATCACATAAGATGAGGTGGTTTCAATGGTGAACATCTCCATGTTGATCATATCTGCTATATGACTCGTGTTTGACCTTTCGGTCTCTTGTGTTCCGAGGCCATGTCTGTTCATGCTAGGCTCGTCAAGTTTAACCCAAGTGTTCCACATGTGCAACACTAGCTTCCACCCAGTGTATGTGAACGTAGAGTCTATCACACCCGATCATCATGTGGTGCTTCGAAACGATGAACTTCCGCAACGGTGCACACTTGGGGAGAACACAATTTTATCTTGAAATTTTAGTGAGGGATCACCTTATGATGCTACCGTCGTCCTAAGCAAAATAAGATGCATAAAAAGATTAACATCACATGCAAATCATAAGTGACATGATATGGCCATCAACTTGTGCTTTTGATCTCCATTTGAAAAGCACCAGCATGATCTCCATCGTCACCGGCATGACACCATGATCTCCATCATCATGATCTCCATCATCGTGTCACCATCGGGGTTGTCATGCCAACCATGCTTCTACTACTATTGCTACCGCTTAGCGATAAAGTAAAGAATTACATAGCGCTTACTGATTGACACGCAAGTCATACAATAATTAAAAACAACCCTATGGCTCCCGCCGGTTGCCGTATGCATAGACATGCAAGTCGATATAAACTATTACAAACATGATCATCTCATACATCAAATATATCTCATCATGTCTTTGGCCATATCATATCACAACGTACCCTGCCAAAACTAGTTAGACATCCTCTAATTGTTGTTGCATGTTTTACGTGGCTGCTATGGGTATCTAGCAAGACAATTCTTACCTATGCAAAGCCACAATGGTGATATGCAAGTTGCTATTTAACCTTCTACAAGGACCGCCTTTGTCGAATCCGATTCAACTAAGGTGGGAGAGACAGACACCCGCCAACCATCTTTATGCAACAAAGTCACATGTTTGTCGATGGAACCAGTCTCATGTACGTGGACATGTAAGGTTGGTCCGGGCCGCTTCATCCCACAATACCGCCGAATTAAGAAAAGACCAAGGAAGGAAGCAATATGAATATCAACACCCACAAACTCCTTTGTGTTCTACTCATGATGTCATCTACGCCTAGACCTAGCTCTGATACCATTGTTGGGGAATGTTGCACGGGAATCAAAAAATTTCCTACGCTCACCAATACTAATCTAGGAGAGATTGCATCTACATACCCTTGTAGATCGCTAAGCGGAAGTGTTAAGAAACACGGTTGATGTAGTCGAACGTCTTCGCGACCCAATCGCGATCCATCCCGCGAACTCCGATCCAAGTGCCGAACGAACGACACCTCCACGTTCAATACACGTATGGCTTGATGACACCTTCACCTCCTTGATCCAGCAAGTGATGGTGAAGTAGTAGCTCGAGTCCTTCGGCAGCACGGCGGCATGGTGGCGGTGGTAGTGGTGGAATCTCAGCAGAGCGTCACTAAGCACTACGGAGAGGAAGAGGGGTGCGAGGGAGAGGAGAGGCAGCACCGTGGCATGGAGATGTGCTCTGGGGTGTGGCTGCCCTCTCTATACCTCTCTATATATAGGGGAAGGGAGGAGGGGGTGGCGCACCTAGGGATTCCCCTAGGGGGGCGGCGGCCACGGCAGATGGGGTCTCCCCTAGGGTGACTTGCCCCCAAGCCGGGAGCTGGGAAGACCTAGGGGGGCACCCCCAACCCTCCTGGTTACGTGAGATGGGGTGACGGGGGCGCTCAGCCCCTTAGTGGGTTGGGTTTCCCCATCCCCTTGGCCCATGCCCCCCAACACTTGTCGGTGCGCCCCAAAACCTTTTCGATGAAGCTGGTCATCATCTGGTACCTCCGGAACAATTCCGGACTCCAATACCCTTCATCCAATATATCGATCTTCACCTCTAGACCATTCCGGAGTTCCTCGTCACATCTGGGATCTCATCCGGGACTCCGAACAACCTTCGGTAACCATCATAATGACTCAACTATACTTATACCGTCAACGAACGTTAAGTGTGTAGACCCTGCGGGTGCAAGAACTATGCAGACATGACCGAGACACCTCTGTAGTCAATAACCAATAGCGGGACCTTGATGCCCATATTGGTTCCTACATATTCTACGAAGATCTTATCGGTCGAACCTCGATGTCAAGGATTCAGCTAATCCCGTATGTAGTTCCCTTTGTCTATCGGTATGTTACTTGCCCGAGATTCGATTGTCGGTATCTCCATACCTAGTTCAATATCATTACCGGCAAGTCTCTTTACTTGTTCCATAATACAAGATCCCATGACTAACTCATTGGTCACATTGCTAGCAAACTTATTGTGATGTTGTATTACCGAGTGGGCCCTGAGATACCTCTCTGTCATACGGAGTGACAAATCCTAGTCTTGATCCATGCCAACTCAACAGACACCCTCGGAGATACCTATAGAGCACCTTTATAGTCACCCAGTTACGTTGCGACGTTTGGTACAAACAAGGCACTCCTTTGGTGTCAATGAGTTCCATGATCTCATGGTTACAGGAACATATAGTTGACATGCAGAAAAACGATAACAATAAACTTGATATGATCATATGCTACGTTCATAGTTTGGGTCTTGTCCATCACATCATTCTCCTAATGATGTGATCCCGTTACCAAATGACAAATCATGTCCATGATTAGGAAGCCATAGCCATCTTTGATCAACGAGCTAGTCCGGTAGAGGCTTACTAGGGACATGTTGTTGTCTATGTATCCACACATGTATTTGAGTTTCCGGTCAAGAAAATTATAGCAGGGATAATTAAACGATTATCATGAACAAAGAAATACAATAATAACCACTTTATTATTGCCTCTAGGGCATATTTCCAATAGTTCTTTGCTCGAACAAGCATACCCAAGAAAGAAATGGTTTTCATAGTTGTAGCGGAAGAATTGGATCTAATTCCTGTGGTTAGTGAGTTTCGAGACGTATTTCCTGAGGAATTACCGAGAATGCCGCCAGTCCAAGAGCTTGAGTTTGCAATTGATCTTGTGCCCGGAACCAGACCTATATACAAGAAGTATTATCGTATGCCTTCATCTGAGTTAGTGTAGCTGAAGAAACAACTTGATGACATGCTTCAGAAAGGATACATCTGTCCAAGCTCTTCACCATGGGGATCACCCACAATATTCGGGGATAAGAAAGACGACTGTCTCTTAATGTGTGTGGATTACCGTCAGTTGAATGATGTCACTATCATGAACAAATATCTACTTTTGAGGATTGATGATTTATTCGATCAACTCCGTGGGGCAAAAATATTTTCCAATATTGATTTGAGGACCGGATACCGCCAGCTCAAGATCAAGAATGAAGATATTCTTAAGACCGCATTCACCATTCGATATGGTCTTTACGAATATATGGTCATGTCATTTGAGCCTCTCCAATGCCCCCCTTATTCATGAATATGATGAATAAGGTATTAATGGACTTCTTGAATAAATTTGTGGTGGTCTTCATTAATGACATCCTCCTATACTCAAAGAGTGAAGAAGAGCACAAGGAACATCTCAGAGCAGTCTTGCAGAGACTCCGTGACCATCAGCTATATGCAAAATTCAGCAACTATGAATTTTGGCTCAAACAAGTCGGATTTTTGGGACATGTTCTGTCAACAAAAGGCATAGCTGTGGATCCAAGCAAAGTGAAGGACGTGCTTGAGTGGACAGCACCCACGACAGTGACTGGGATCCAAAGTTTTCTAGGATTGGCTGGGTACCACCTCTGCTTCATCGAAGGCTTTTCTAAGATTGCCAAGCCAATGACGGAACTACTCAAGAAGGATAAGAAATTTGTATGGTCTAAGGACTGTGAGAAAAGCTTCAATGAGTTAAAAACCAGGTTGACATCTGCACCTATGTTAACCCTTCGATACATCTACCGCTGTTTTGAATTATACTGTGACGCATCCAGCAGAAGTATTGGATGTGTACTCATGCAGGATGGCAAGGTAGTAGCATACGCATCGCGACAGCTACGACCTCACGAAGGAAATTGTCCAACTCATGACTTGGAGGCATTACCTCATCGGCAAAACATGTCAGATATTTACCAACCACAAGAGTCTCAAGTATATATTCACCCAACCAGACTTAAACCTCCGACAACGAAGATGGCTCGAATTGGTCAAGGATTATGATATTGGAATAAATTACCATCCCGGCAAATCCAACGTGGTTGCTGATGCCCTCAGCCGCAAGCCTGCCAACCTGAATGCTTTAATGGAGTCCTTGCCTCTCGAACACCAAGAAGAGATCGCTCAACTTAATCTGGTTATTGTCGAGGCTGCCTTGACAATATATTGGAAGTCACCCCTACCCTCGAAGAAGAAATCCGCATGGCCCAACAAGATGACTCAGTCCTGCAACACCATGTCAAGCGTATGGAAGAAGGCAACACCCATGATTTCTCTAAGGATGGGCAAGGTACTCTAATATTTCGAGGACGGATTTGCGTACCTAAGCTAGCAGACCTGAGAAAGAAGATCTTGACATAAGCTCACGAGTCTTCATACTTGATCCATCCAGGGGGTACCAAGATGTACGAGGACCTCTGTCAGGCCTTTTGGTGGGAGAGAATGAAGAAGGACATCGCCTATTTTGTCGCATGATGCGATGTATGCAAAAAAGTAAAGGCGGAACATCAGAAACCCGCCAGACTTCTTCAACCTTTGCCTATTCCACAGTGGAAATGGGATGATGTCTGCATGGATTTCATCACCGGTCTGCCAAGGACTCACCAAGGCAATGATGCAGTATGGGTTGTGGTGGACATGTTGACCAAGGTAGCTTACTTCATTCCCATCCGAACTACCTACCGAGCCGATCAACTCGCACAGTTATACTTGTTCAAAGTAGTCAATTTGCATGGAGTGCCAAGAACTATCACTTCCGACCGCGGGTCTCTCTTCATCTCAGCATTTTGGTCGCGTCTCCATCAAGCCTTGGGGACCGCACTCAAGTACAGCACAACCTATCACCCTCAGATAGACGGGCAAATGGAGCGAGTAAATCAAATACTCGAAGATATGCTTCGAACATGTGCTTTGGCCCAAGGACCCAAATGGGAAGATTGCCTATCTTATGCCGAGTTCTCCTACAATAACATTTTCCAGACCAGCCTCAAGATGTCACCATTTGAAGCTCTGCATGGCCGTAAGTGCCGCACTCTGCTAAACTGGTCTCAAACAGGAGATAGACGCACTTTTGGGACCGACTTAATGATAGCGGCTGAAAAGCAAGTCAAAGAGATTCGTGATAGACTGCAATTGGCTAAGTCCCGACAAAAGAGCTACTATGATTCAAAACACCGACCGATCAATTTTGAACCCGGAGAATATGTATACCTCAGAGTCACCCCCATGAAAGGAGTTAAAAGGTTCCAGACTCGAGGAAAGCTTGCACCCAGATATATTGGTCCGTTCCCAGTTATGTCCAGAGTTGTTACAGTGGCTTATCAGTTGGAACTACCCTCAGAATTGTCAGAAGTGCACAATGTGTTCCATGTCTCATAGTTGAGAAGGTGTATCTCGCCACCCAAGAAAAGGACTGATATGGCAGAGATAGAACTTTCTAAGGATTTAACCTATGAGGAGAAATCTTTCCGAATATTGGATGAGATGGAGTCACCCGCAGTAAGGCAATCCAATTTTATAAGGTACAGTGGGAGCATCATACTGAGGAAGAAGCAACTTGGGAAAGAAATGACTTTTTAAAGGCCGCTTATCCAGAATTCTTTTCCCGAGCAACCGAATCTCGAGGACGGGATTCATTCTAAGTGGGGGAGATTTATGACACCCTGGTTTTGCCCTCCTTCTTTTTCTGGAATTCTTTGCCATTTGATTTGAATTTGAGGTTTTGAATCAACTCAGTTAGACTTAAACACTTGGGCTTGCCCTTGGTTTTCACCCAAGTGATCCACCTCTCTCCCACACACATCATTTCCTCTCTGGTTTTTCTCAAGATGGCCATAGGAATATTTTTCATAAATGAAAAATATTCATTTCTCTCTCTGATTATTACTTCAGCAACTTATGCTCCAAAGCAACCCTCATTTTTCTTGGCCATAAAATTCTGAGAAAATTCCTGAATATTCTTTGGACCTTACCACACCTTCCTGTGCAAAAATATTTCATAGTTCTTTGGAATATTTTTGCTACAGAAAATCTTTTATGTTCTGGCCAAAAAATGCACTTTACAAAGGAAGTGTACTTTTCCTTGATCCAATGAAGATGAAAATTTTAGGTCTTCATTACCCTCCTAAGAAAACCTTAACCTCCAAAGATCATCCCTAAAACCCTTGTAATTCTCTCTCAGTTAACCTCACAAGTTTCTGTCCAGAAACTTGCCAAGTTGATACACTCACGCACAGCTCACCTGTGGCCAACTCAAACACTTGGAGCAAACCAAACCATCAAGGACTACATGACAGACATGAATTCAATGCACGGCGTGGCTCTTTGCCAGAGTTCACGCGGTGACCACGCGTGTGCACCATACCAACCTCTAGTCAATGCACTCTAGATGCCGCCGACGCTCCTGTTTTGCGCGTGCTCGCTTCCCAGCTCGTCGTGCCTTGCCAAATCTTGCCACCATCGCCGTCTTGATTCATTAACTCTACCCTGGCGCTCGCCAACGCCAGAGCTCGCTGCAGTGAGCACGCGCACGACGCGGCCAAGTGCATAGTGTGCCCATGCCCCTGCTCTCGTCGCCACCTGCCTCCTGTGCTCGTCCTCGCTCGCCCACAGTGGCCACGTGAGCCACGGATGTTTCTCCCCCTCTCTCTGACATTGTTCATCACCGGAGCCATCTCTAGAGAACCCTAGTGGAGCCCCGAGCTCCCTCCTCCCTCGCCTATAAATAGGACCCCTCCCCAGCCTCTCCGAGCTTCACCTCTCACTCCCACACTTGCCATGACCCCGTAGATAGCCGCAGCCCGGCCAGGCAGGCCTCTGGCCGCCGTTCTCGACTGGAGTTCGCCAGTGATCCCCTTCGCTGCTCCCCACCTCTCTAGAGCCTCTCGAGCTCAACCAACTTCTCCGGCATGTCCCTGGTGATCCTCTAGTGCATGCTGGTGCAGTTGGAGCCCCTAGAGCGCTGCATCACACCGTCTTCTTCCTCTCCGGCGAACCCCGACTGTTGTCGCCGATGGAGAAGAAGATTGCGAGCCCTTCTATCCATCCCTAGCCATGTTTCGGGTACGTATGGACTCCTTGAGGTCTTGCACATCCATCCCCTCCATCCAAGGCAGCGGTCGACCTCTCCTCGCCGAAGAATCGTCGGCGCATTGCTGCCTCTCCTTTGTTTCTCTCTCCCTCTCTCTAAACCCGACAGTGGGGGCCCACTGTCAGCCTTACAGTCATGCCCGAAGCGGTATAAGTGGTGACACCCTGCTGAAATACGCGTTCAATGTCACCCCCCTTTTTTTCTTTTTAGTTGATTTTAATTTAGAATTTGACCAGAACTTTGACTAGCCACAACTTTTGAACTATATGTCCAAATGAATTGATTCTATTTGCATTGTGTTTGTCTTGGAATTCTCTAGCAGCACACAAAATTTGAGTTTTTTCTCTACTGCCTAGAATTTCTGGTGATTTTCAGAAGTGTTTTTGACATTTTCTTTTTGTGGTTTTAATTGTTTTCAGAGGAGGAAACTTGTGTGAAGGAAACCAGGAGGAGTGTGACCCTCCTCTCTGCTAAGTCAAGCCACCACAAGCATTTGCCTGGTGTCATTTCAATATTTATGATTTTCCAACTTGAATATGAGTTATATTCATGCATTTAATCATTTATATAAATACTGGTTATGCTTGAATTACTTAGTTTACAGTAGTGTTTGGATGCATAAACTAGTAAGAGGCAGTAGAAGTATGTTTGATATTATGTTAGTGATATGGTTATGAGTCGGATATGACCGGTAATATTTTCATATAGGATTTATTGATTTTAATATGATAATGAACTAAAAATGATGAGGTAGAAAACTAGTGAAGTTGAAACCAGTGATGAGTAGTGCAAGTAGCATGATTCCATTATGTTGATCCGTTTACTTTCGTGCTATGTTGATATGGTGCATGTCGGATACTTGCATGATCATGGCATACTATGACTCGAGGCTATTTCATTGCAAGTTAAACCTGATGTTAATTCAACTTGAATATAATGTTGATCGGTTCATGGTGCCACTGAATCGAGCTTCCCAGTGCAACCACATTTGCCTTTATGGGAACGCTGTTATTCAATCTGTTGTCATGCCTCTGGTCGTTGCCTCCAACGAGAGAAGGTTATGGGCATGTGATACCCTGGCCCGGTAAGTAGACATAACCTTGTGCGCGCTTTGTTGTTATGGTACCTTGTCCCCGTTCGGGACCGTTGTTTTGTTTTGCCATGACGGTGGCCGTTGGATGTCTTTGGTAGACATCGGGGACACCCATGAGTTAACCCGGAGAGGAGTTGGTCGGAGTGGCCGGGAGAGTGTCATGTCAATGGGAAGGTTCTGTCAGAATGCCGTTGGTCCACCCGAATGGGAGAGCGAGGCCATGGGTTCCGTGGTGTGGGTACATTTACTAACCTCTGCAGAGTGTTTATTAATCTATCGATAGCCACGTCCTCGGTTACGGACACAGCTCGTAAGTAGTTCACACCATGGGTCAACAGAAATAAGTTAATCTTGCACACTAAAGATATATTGTGGCACTGGTTATAATCAAATTGTTGAGACCTTGAGATGGTTATTGTTGCGGAAGCCAAAGTGTTGGTTCCCTTTGTGATCCGGGAGTGATCACCATTTGGATGCTATTTGTTACGAGGTAACCCGTTTGGTAAGTGAGTCCGAGGGACTCGGTGCACAACCATGTTCATTGTATGAGTAGAATGTTGAGGCCGTACATGTTTATTATGTTTATGCCTTGCAATAGTAGATGTCGATGGTCTTGCATTTAACCTGCTTAATTGTCATATTATTGATTGTCATTATGCCTTTACTTGTCATGAGCTTGCAAGTACATTCAATGTACTGACCTGGCATGTCATGGTAGATTTCAGGAAAGTCTCACCGGATCGGAGTGCTTCCCCTGTCTAGATCGTGTCTACATCGGTGTCCTTGTGCTATGGAGTTCCACTTCGTCGTTGTTTCGCTGTCGCGTAGTTGTCGTGATCGAGGCCCCCTTCATGTTCATTAAATAATGTACATATTGTTCAGCCGCACCATGTGTGCCGCTTGGCCTCTTGATTTAATATCGAACTTATGTTTCCGCTAGCATCAATAAAGCGGTTTTTTCTGTACCAAGTTGCCATGTGTTGCTAGAAGACTCGATCTCTTGGCAAGCAATGCTAGGTAAACCGGTTGCTCTGAGCCGGGGTGCCACAAATAGTTATGCAATGAAATTACATCCTACTTGTGGTGCATTATTCGGTGTTAGTTATGCTTACTGCTCGCTTATGAGATTTTTCGTTTCTTGGTTGGATGCTTCATCTTTTTGCTAGCCTTTATTTGCACTAAGTATGATCACTACTTGTGCATCCAAAACCCTTTAAACAAGTTTTCGCATATGAGTCCACTATACCTACCTATATGCGGTATTTCCACGCCATTCTAAGCAAATTTGTATGTGCCATCTCTAATTTTCAAAATAGATTTCTCTTTTGTGTGCTCGTACCGCTCGCGAGGCGGTGAGGGTGATGTCTACTACGCAACCTTCTTCTTGTAGACGTTGTTGGGCCTCCAAGTGCAGAGGTTTGTAGGATAGTAGCATATTTCCCACAAGTGGATGGCTTAAGGTTTATAAATCCATGGGAGGCGTTGGATGGAGATGGTCTCTCTCAAACAACCCTGCAACTAAATAACAAAGAGTCTCTTGTGTCCCCAACACACCCAATACAATGGTAAATTGTATAGGTGCACTAGTTCGGCGAAGAGATGGTGATACAAGTGTAGTATGGATGGTAGATATAGGTTTTTGTAATCTGAAAATATAAAAACAGCAAGGTAGCAAGTGGTAAACATGAGCTAAAATGGTATTGCAATGCTAGGAAACAAGGCCTAGGGTTCATACTTTCACTAGTGCAAGTTCTCTCAACAATATTAACATAATTAGATCATATAACAATCCATCAACATGCAACAAAGAGTCACTCCAAAGTCACTAATAGCGGAGAACAAATGAAGAGATTATTGTAGGGTATGGAACTACCTCAAAGTTATTATTTCCGATCAATCCATTGGGTTATTCCTATAAGTGTCACAAACAGCCCTAGAGTTCATAGTAAAATAACACCTTAAGACACAAATCAACCAAAACCCTAATGTCACCTAGATACACCAATTTCACCATAAGTATCCGCGGGTATGATTATACGATATGCATCACACAATCTCGGATTCATCTATTCAAACCAACATAAAGAACTTCAAAGAGTGCCCCAAAGTTTCTACCGGAGAGTCAAGACGAAAACGTGTGCAAACCCCTATGCAAAGTTCACAAGGTCACAAAACCCGCAAGTTGATCACCAAAACATACATCAAGTGAATCACGTGAATATCCCAATGTCAGCACAGATAAGCACATGCAAGACATACATAAAGTGTTCTCAAATCCTTAAAGACTCAATTCGATAAGATAACTTCAAAGGGAAAACTCAATTCATCACAAGGAGATAGAGGGGGATAACCATCATAAGATCCAACTATAATAGCAAAGCTCGCGGTACATCAAGATCGTGCCATATCAAGAATACAAGAGAGAGAGAGAGAGAGAGAGAGAGAGATCAAACACATAGCTATTGGTACATAACCTCAACCCCGAGGATGAACTACTCCCTCCTTGTCATGGAGAGTGCCGGGATGATGAAGATGGCCACCGGTGATGGATCCTCCCTCCAGCAGGGTGCCGGAATAGGGTCCCGATTAGGTTTTTGTGGCTACATAGGCTTACGGTGGTGGAACTCTCGATCTAGGTTCTTTTGGGCGTTTCTGTATTTATAGGAATTTTTGGCGTCGGTTTCATGTCAGGGGGGTCTGTGAGTCAGCCACGAGGCAAGGTGGCGCGCCCAGGGGGGTAGGGCTCACCCTCCACACTCGTGGATGACTCGGGACTCTTCTGGCCCAACTCCTTTTCTTCGGGGGCTTCTTCTGGTCCATAAAAAATCTCCGTAAATTGGCAGGTCAATTGGACTCCGTTTGGTATTCCTTTTCTGTAAAACTCAAAAACAAGGAAAAAACAGAAACTGGCACTGAGCTCTAGGTTAATAGGTTAGTCCCAAAAATCATATAAAATAGCATATAAAACATCCAAGATAGATAATATAATAGCATGGAACAATCAAAAATTGTAGATACGTTGGAGACGTATCAAGCATCCCCAAGCTTAATTCCTGCTCGTCCTCGAGTAGGTAAATGATAAAAATGGAATTTTTGATGTGGAATGCTACCGAACATATTTATCCATGTAATCTTCTCTATTGTGGCAAGAATATTCAGATCCATAAGATTCAAAACAAAAGTTTCAACATAAAAACAATAATACTTTAAGCATACTAATAAAGCAATCAGGTCTTCTCAAAATAACATGGCCAAAGAAAGCTATCCCTACAAAATCATATAGTCTTTCTATGCTCTATCTTCATCACAGAAAATATTTAAATCATGCACAACCTCGGTTTCAGCCAAGCAATTGTTTCATACTTTACTATTCTCAAACTTTTTCAACTTTCACACAATACATGAGCGTGAGCCATGGAAATAGCACTATGGTGGAATAGAATATGGTGGTTGTGGAGAATACATAAAGGAGAAGATAGTCTCACATCAACTAGGCATATCAACGGGCTATGGAGAATGCCCGTCAATAGATATCAATGTGAGTGAGTAGGGATTGCCATGCAACGGATGCACTAGAGCTATAAGTGTACGAAAGCTCAAAAAGAAACTAAGTGGGTGTGCATCCAACTCGCTTGCTCACGAAGACCTAGGGAAATTTGAGGAAGCCCATCATTGGAATATACAAGCCAAGTTCTATAATGAAAAATTCCCACTAGTATATGAAAGTGACAAAATAGGAGACTCTCTATTATGAAGATCATGGCGCTACTTTGAAGCACTAGTGTGGAAAAAGGATAGTACCATTGTCCCTTCTCTTTTTTTCTCTCATTTTTTGGGCCTTCTCTTTTTTTGGCCTCTTTTTTAATATACTTTTTATTTTTATTTTTTGTCTGGAGTCTCATCCCGACTTGTGGGGTAATCATAGTCTCCATCATCCTTTCCTCACTGGGACAATGCTCTAATAATGAAGATCATCACACTTTTATTTACTTACTACTCAAGAATTACAACTCAATACTTAGAACAAATATGACTCTGAATGCCTCCGGTGGTGTACCGGGATGTGCAATGAATCAAGAGTGACATGTATGAAAGAATTATGAACTGTGGCTTTGCCACAAATACGATGTCAACTACATGATCATTGATACGTCTCCGTCGTATCTATAATTTTTGATTGTTCCATGCCAATATTATTCAACTTTCATATACTTTTGGCAACTTTTTATATTATTTTTTGGGACTAACATATTGATCCAGTGCCCAGTGCCAATTCATGTTTGTTGCATGTTTTATGTTTCGCAGAAACCCAATATCAAACGGAGTCAATGGGATAAAAATGGATGGAGAATTATTTTGGAATATTTGTGATTTTCGGGAGGAAGAATCAACGCGAGACGGTGCCCGAGGTGCCCACGAGGGTGGCACACACGCCCACTTTAACTGGGCGCGCCCCTGACCCTCGTGGGCCCCTCGTAAGGCGGTTGATGCTCTACTTTTTCCGCAAGAAAGCTAATTTTTGGAAAAATATCTGGGCGAAGGTTTCAGTCCAATCGGAGTTACGGATCTCCAGATATAAAAGAAACGGTGCCAGGGCAGAATGTCATAACGCATAAACAGAGAGAAACAGAGAGATAGATCCAATCTCGGAGGGGCTCTCTCCCCTCCCATGCCATGGGAGCCAAGGACCAGAGAGGAAAACCTTCTCCCATCTAGGGAGAAGGTCAAGGAAGAAGAAGAAGAAGGGGGGCTCTCTCCCCCTTGCTTCCGGTGGTGCCGGAACGCCGCCGGGGGCCATCATCATCACCGCGATCTTCACCAACATCTCCATCATGTTCCCCCCATCTATATTCAGCGGTCCACTCTCCCGCAACCCGCTGTACCCTCTACTTGAACATGGTGCTTTATGCTTCATATTATTATCCAATGATGTGTTTCCATCCTATGATGTCTGAGTAGATTTTCGTTGTCCTACCGGTGATTGATGAATTGCTATGATTGGTTTAATTTGCTTGTGGTTATGTTGTTGTCCTATTGTACCCTCCATGTCGCGCAAGCATGAGGGATTCCTGTTGTAGGGTGTTGCAATACGTTCATGATTTGCTTATAGTGGGTTGCTTGAGTGACAGAAGCATAAACCCGAGTAAGGGGGTTGTGGCGTATGGGATAAAGGGGACTTGATGCTTTAATTCTATGGTTGGGTTTCACCCTAATGATCTTTAGTAGTTGGGGATGCTTGCTAGAGTTCCAATCATAAGTGCATATGGTCCAAGAAGAGAAAGTATGTTAGCTTATGCCTCTCCCACATAAAACTTGTTATCGGTCTAGTAAAGTAGCCGATTGCTTAGGGACAATTCCACAACTCCTACCACCACTTTTCCAAACTCGCTATATTTACTTCATTGCTTCTTTATCTAAACAGCCTCTAGTTTATATTTATGTGTTCTTTATTATCTTGCAAACCTATCCAACAACACCTACAAAGTACTTCTAGTTTCATACTTGTTCTACGTAAAGAAAACACTAAGCGTGCGTAGAGTCATATGAGTGGAAGATAGGACTTGAGAGAATATTTGTTCTACCTTTAGCTCCTCGTTGGGTTTGACACTCTTACTTATCGAAAGAGGCTACAATTATCCCCTACACTTGTGGGTTATCAATCATGCAAAGCAATATGAAAATGACGAAACGTGCCATAATAAACGGAACGGTGGAAAGTTGCATGGAAATATATCTCGGAATGGCTATGGAAATGCCATACATAATAGGTAGGTATGATGACTGTTTTGAGGAAGGTATATGGTGGGTGTACGGTACCGGTGAATGTTGCGCGGCACAAGAGAGGCTAGCAATGGTGGAAGGGTGAGAGTGCGTATAATCCATGGACTCAGCATTAGTCATAAAGAACTCACATACTTATTGCAAAAATCTATTAGCCATCGAAACCAGGCACTATGCGCATGCTCCTAAGGGAAGGGTTGGTAGGAGTTACCATCGCGTGATCCCGACCTCCACACAAAGGATGACAATCAATAAATACTTCATGCTCCGACATTATCACATAACGGTTCACCATACGTGCATGCTATGGGAATCACAAACTTCAACACAAGTATTTATACAATTCACAATTACTCCACTAGCATGACACTAATATCACCATCCTCATATCTCAAAACAATCATAAGGAATCAAACTTCTCTTAGTATTCAATGCACTTTATATGAATTTTTTATTATATCCCTCTTGGATGCCTATCATATTAGGACTAAATTTATAACCAAAGCAAATTAACATGATGTTCTAAAAGACTCTCAAAATAATACTCCCTCCGTTCGGAATTACTTGTCTTGAAAATGGATGTATCTAGACGTATTTTAGTTCTAGATACATCCATTTCCAAGACAAGTAATTCCGAACGGAGGGAGTATAAGTGAAGTATAAGAGTTCATCAAATTCTTCAAAATAAAACCACCGCCGTGCTCTAAAAATATATAAGTGAAGCACTAGAGCAAATGACAAACTACTCCAAAAGATATAACTGAAGATCAATGAATAGTCGAATAATTATGTAACTATGTGAACACTCTCTAACATTTAAGAATTTCAGATCTTGGGATATTATTCAACCAGCAAGCAAAACAAAATAAAAGAAAATGATGCTCCAAGCAAAACACATATCATCTGGTGAATAAAAATATAGCTCCAAGTAAAGTTACCGATGAACGAAGACGAAAGAGGGGATGCCATCCGGGGCATCCCCAAGCTTAGGCTCTTGGTTGTCCTTGAATATTACCTTGGGGTGCCATGGGAATCCCCAAGCTTAGGCTCTTGCCACTCCTTATTCCATAGTCCATCGAATCTTTACCCAAAACTTGGAAACTTCACAACACAAAACTCGACAGAAAACTCGTAAGCTCCGTTAGTATAAGAAAATAAATCACCACATAGGTACTATTGTGAACTCATTCTAAATTCATATTGGTGTAATATCTACTGTATTCCAACTTCTCCATGGTCATACCCTCCTATACTACTCATGGATTCATCAAAATAAGCAAGCAACACATAGAAAACAGAATCTGTCAAAAACAAAACAGTCTCTCTATAGTAATCTGTAACTCTAGAATACTTATGTAACTCCAAAAATCCTGCCAAATTAGGAAACCTTGAGAAATTTGTGTACCAATCCGGAGCAAAAATAATCAGATCAAAAGAACATTTATGTGAATTTATAAAACTAATTTACTGGGTGCAAAAATTTGTGATTTTCAGCAGGATCAACACAACTATCACCGTAAGCTATCCCAAAGGTCTTACTTGGCACTTTATTGAAACAAAAGCTATAAAACATGATTACTACAGTATATTAATCATGTGAACACACAAAAACAGTAGGGGCAAATATTGGATTGTCTCCCAACAAGCGCTTTTCTTTAATACATTTTTAGCTAGGCATGATGATTTCAACGATGCTCACATAAAAGATAAGAATTGGAACATAATAGGAGCATCATGAAGCATATGACTAGCACATTTAAGTCTAACCCACTTCCTATGCCTAGGGATTTTGTGAGAAAACAACTTATGGGAACAAGAATCAACTAGCATAGGAAGGCAAAACAAGCATAACTTCAAGATTTTCAACACATAGAGAGGAAACTTGATATTATTGCAATTCCTACAAGCATATATTCCTCCCTCATAATAATTTTCAATAGCATCATGAATGAATTCAACAATATAACCATCACATAAAGCATTATTTTCATGATCCTCAAGCATAGAAAATTTACTACTCTCCACATAAGCAAATTTCTTCTCATGAATAGTAGTGGGAGAAAACTCAACAAAATAACTATCATGTGAGGCATACTCCAATTGGAAATTAAGATCAAGATGACAAGTTTCATGGTTATCATTATTCTTTATAGCATACATGTCATCACAATAACCATCATAGATAGCAACTTTTTTTCTCATAATCAATTGGAACCTCTTCCAAAATAGTGGATTCATCACTAAATAAAGTCATGACCTCTCTCAAATCCAGTTTCATCCATATTAAAATAAGAATCAACATCCTCCAAAATAGTGGGATCATTACTTCTTAAAGTTGGCACTCTTCCAAGCCCGCTTTCATCAATATAATCATCATAAATAGGAGGCATGCTATCACCATAAAATATTTTCTCATCAAAACTTGGGGGACTAAAAATATCATCTTCATCAAACATAGCATCCCCAAGCTTGTAGCTTTGCATATCATTAGCATCATGGATATAAAAGGAATTCATACTAACAACATTGCAATCATGCTCATCATTCAAATATTTAGTTCCAAACATTTAATAGACTTAGTCTTCTAACAATTGAGCACAATTTTCCTTTCCATCATTTTCATGAAAGACATTAAAAAGATGAAGCATATGAGCAACCTCAATTCCAATTTTTTGTAGTTTTCTTTTATAAACTAAACTAGTGATAAAACAAGAAATAAAAAGATTCGATTGCAAGATCTAAAGATATACCTTCAAGCATTAACCTCCCCGGCAATGGCGCCAGAAAAGAGCTTGATGCCTACTATGCAACCTTCTTGTAGACGTTGTTGGGCCTCCAAGTGCAGAGATTTGTAGGACAGTAGCAAATTTCCCTCAAGTGGATGACCTAAGGTTTATCTATCTGTGGGAGGCGTAGGATGAAGATGGTCTCTCTCAGAAAACCCTGCAACCAAATAACAAAGAGTGTCTTGTGTCCCCAACACACCAAATACAATGGTAAATTCTATAGGTGCACTAGTTCGGCGAAGAGATGGTGATACAAGTGTAGTATGGATGGTAGATATAGGTTTTTGAAATCTGAAAATTATAAAAACAGCATGGTAGCAAGTGGTAAACATGAGCAAAAACGGTATTGCAATGCTAGGAAACAAGGCCTAGGGTTCATACTTTCACTAGTGCAAGTTCTCGCAACAATCATAACATAATTAGATCATATAACAATCCCTCAACGTGCAACAAAGAGTCACTCCAAAGTCACTAATAGCGGAGAACAAATGAAGAGATTATTGTAGGGTATGAAACCACCTCAAAGTTATTCTTTCCGATCAATCCATTGGGCTATTCCTATAAGTGTCACAAACAGCCCTAGAGTTCATAGTAAAATAACACCTTAAGACACAAATCAACCAAAACTCTAATGTCACATAGATACTCCAATGTCACCACAATCCACGGGTATGATTATACGATATGCATCACACAATCTCAGATTCATCTATTCAAACCAACACAAAGAACTTCAAAGAGTGCCCCAAAGTTTCTACCGGAGAGTCAAGACAAAAACGTGTGCCAACCCCTATGCATAAGCTCACAAGATCACAGAACCCGCAAGTTGATCACCAAAGCATACATAAAGTGGATCATGTGAATATCCCAATGTCACCATATATAAGCACATGTAATACATACATCAAGTGTTCTCAAATCCTTAAAGACTCAATCCGATATGATAACTTCAAAGGGAAAACTCAATTCATCACAAGGAGATAGAGGGGGAGAAACATCATAAGATCCAACTATAATTGTAGAACTCGCGGTACATCAAGATCATGCCATATCAAGAACACGAGAGAGAGAGAGAGAGAGGGAGAGAGAGAGAGAGAGATCAAACACGTAGGTACTGGTACATACCCTCATCCCGAGGGTGAACTACTCCCTCCTCGTCATCGAGAGCGCCGAGATGCTGAAGATGGCCACCTGATGGGTCCTCCCTCCGACAGGGTGTCGAAACAGGGTTGCGATTAGGTTTTCATGGCTACAGAGGCTTGCGGCGGCGGAACTCCCGATCTAGGTTTCTTTTCGGGGGTTTCTATATTTATAGGAATTTTTGGCGTCAATTTCACGTCAGGGGGGTCTCCGAGTCAGCTACGAGGTAGGGGGCGCGCCTAGGGGGGTAGGGCGTGCCCTACACCCTTGTGGGTGATTGGGGACTCTTCTGGGCCAACTCTTTTGCTTCAGGGGCTTCCTTTGGTCCATAAAAATCTACAAAAATTGGCAGGTCAATTGGACTCCGTTTGGTATTCCTTTTCTGTAAAACTCAAAAACAAGGAAAAAACAGAAACTCGCACTTGGCTCTAGGTTAATAGGTTAATCCCAAAAATCATATAAAATAGCATCGTCGTGTCTGTGATTTCATCCGGGACTCCGAACAACTTTTAGTCACCAAAACACATAACTCATATAATACAAATTGTCATCGAACGTTAAGCGTGCGGACCCTAGTCCTGCTTTGGTGTGTATATCAGTGTTCTCAGAGTTCTTGAGCTAGCTACGATGAGTGTAACTTGTCCAAGGGTCTGAATCCTTCTCCTGGATGCCTCGGGTCTCCTTTTATAGTCAAGGGGATCGCCACAGTGGCACACAGGAGGTGGCATCGGAGTACAGTGGCCAAGCTTATCGCTTAGCCATTACGGGACAAGACGCATTTAATGCGCCCCTTAGGTGTCCCCCTCACTTTACCGCCGCCTCGCCCTGCTTCGACACACGCCCGGGCCCGCAAGGCGGTCAGCGCCATGTAGGCTGGCACGCTGCTGAGGTGGTGCAGTGGTAGGGCCTTCACAAAGATTTTCATGCCACCACGTAGGCATGCGCTGAGTTGGCTTGGAAGCCCCACGTCGACACGCAGGTGCCTGCCTAGCTGGTGGGCTGGCAGCTGCATGGGAGCGGCAGTAGAAACTTGGCGGGCGTGGGCCTAGCTGTGGCCTCGCGGATGTCCTCGGCAAGGGCCTTTCCGGGGCCTCGGCAAGGGTCTTGCCGTGGCATTGTGGTCGTCCCCGGCAAGGACCTTGCCGCAGGTCTTGTGGGTTTTCTTGGCAAGGATCTCATCGAGGTTCATCGCCTTCTAATCCTTGTCTGACTTGGAGTGTTCATGATCTTCACAAAGATCTACATGCCATCATGGGGGTGCCTCCCGAGCCTTGGTTCCAGCATGGTCGTCGGAAACCCTGGGCTCGAGGGTGACACGCTCCGTTGGGGTTGGGCAAGATGTCTCGGCAAGGTTATTGCCGGGGCTGTGGAGGCCGCCTGGCAAGGGTCTTGCCAGGGGAACCCACCTTGCCCTATTTCTCTTTGTGTCTCTGTGTCGGCGTTGCTTTAACCATCTTGCGGCTTTGACTCCTCCCTCTACCCTGCTAAGCGTGGCCGCAGGCGCAGCTCTGACTGCCCATGCACAGATAAAGGGGTACAAAGGAGTGCCCCTACTTCTGTACACCGATAGGAGCCCTCGGGCCTGGGCCATACATAAGCACAACGTGTTGTTGGGCTAGGCCCAAAACGGTGCGCGGGCAGGCGGGGCGGTTTTTACCGTGGTAACTTTTTTCGTCCGCTGCGTTTGCCCACGACCCGTGTTGAATGCGTGACGTGGGGGTCGTGCGTGACATGGGGGCATGTGTGGGGCGGTTGCTGCAGGCATGCATCACGTCGTAATAAATGGTAAATAGGCGGCCCGCGCCTTCCTCATAAAAAGGAATAAACCGCGGGCGCGTGGCTCATTTACCCTCTGTGCTTTCCCTAGCCTCGGCATTGACGTCCCCATCTTCCTCCTCTTCAGGCTTTCACTCCTGCTCACTGCTGCTGTGCCTCCCACTGCTTTCGACCCCTCGCCCTTTTCCCAGCCTCCATGGCGCCTAAATCTGGCAAGGGCAAGGGTGTAGCCAAGGACACAACGGAGAAGGAGATATAGGAGAGCGAGGCGGTGGCACGGCGGGCGTTGTTCGCCTATTTCACCTCCTCATCAATCAACGTCTTTGACCTCAGGGACTACTTTAAGCCTTTGTGCGGGGCGGAGACGGCGGGGCACCCTGCCACGCGCGTCATCCCTGCTGATTGCAACAAGGGTGGCTCAAAACGGTATCTATTCTTCTTTGACTTATTCTTTTGCGGGCTCTGCCCCCCTTTTTCCGACTTCTTCAACGATGTCATGCGCACTTTTGGCTTCCATCGGTTGGATCTTATGCCGAATGTCGTGGCGTGCTTTGCCCACCTCTGTGAGGGCTTCGCCGGGGTGTTTCCCAGCACCACACTTTTCCGCCACTACTTTTCCCCCCGCATCCAACCCGGGGACGCCCTTTCTAGAAGCGTCGCCTAGATCCCGAGGGCCCAGGGGAAAGGCTTATACCCAGAGGGTGCCGTGAAGGAGAGGTGGGAGGAGTGGTAGGGCCGGTGGTGCTGGATCATGGAGGAGAACCCACCGGAGTTCTGCCGGGGCGTTCGCTGGGAGCCGCCGACCCGTGGCGCGGACTGGAGCGACCTCGATGCCGATGACAAGAAGTTTTTGATCGCCACCACCATGATTCGCCGCCTCACCGAGGTCGGGCTCACCCTTCAGATGATTGCAGCGGATTTCATCCGCCGTCGAATCACTCCGCTGCACAAGAAGGGGAGGCCGGCCTGGGATTTCAGGAATGCGGTCGACATCATGAGGCTCCGCACCGGCCTGAAGCACAACCTCACGGTGATGGGGCAGTCCTGGTATTGCCAGAGGCTCTACCAGCTCGACGTGTTCGCCGACGGCAGGGTGGAGAGGACCGGCTAGGTCACGAAGTCCGGCAAGGCCATCAAGGGGCCCTTGTTTGGGCTGCCACCGGGAGTGGTCCCGCTGAGCAACAACTCCCGGCAGGCCGACATCCTCGCCATGATGCCGGTGTTCAACGCGCACGGTCTTGACCCAGCCTAGGTCGAGCCCCCGGCACGCGAGGTGGAGGAGTTCTTCGACAACTTAGTCGAAGAACTCAGTCATGACGAGCCGCTGCTCATCCAGGACACCACCCAAGAGGAGCTAAACTACATCGCCGCTAGAGTGGCGGAGGCGGAGCTTGCCAGGGCGGCAGGGCGGCCAGCAACGCCGGCGGCATGGAGAACGAGGCCGCCGTGGCCGCAGAAGAGAAGGAGCTTGCTCAGTGGGTGAAGTCTGCTAGGGAGGCGGGCGGTGTCAGCACCAAGGCTCCCCCCGTCGAGGATGTGGTCGAGGAATTGTCCGAGGAGGAGGCCGAGGCCGACGATCCCTCGGCTATGAAGAAAAGACGCGTCCTGCATCGGGCCAGCTCTGGCGAGCCGGTCCGGTCCGGCAGGGCCGAGCCACGGCAAGGGGTTCAGGGGAAAACTGCGCGCGTGACGAGGGCCGTGGCGGCGAAGAAGAAGGCCGCGGCGGCGAAGAAGAAGGCGGCCGCCTCTTCTTCATCCAAACGCAACTAGACTCCATCGCCTTCTCCTCCTCCCGCAAAAGCAGGCACGGAGGTTGCCTTCGACTTTTTGTCCGTCAACCCGAGGAGGAAGAGGAAGGCAGCAAAAGAGGAGGTGGAGGACGAGTAAGCATTCCACCCCTCGCCGTTTCTGTCCTCTCCAATCGTGCCGCCCTCCTTGATTCCTTTTTGTCTTCGCATGGAAATGGAGACGCTGGCCCAGCAGGCGGCGAAGAGGGCCAAGGCCTCGACGGGCAGCCAGCCCCCGGCGGGCACCTCAAAGGCGCCGCTGGTGGTAGAGAGCAGCCCAGACAGCAGCCTGTGGCACAGCCCCCAGCTCAGCCCCTAGCGTGCGTTCACCACCTACTCCCCATCAACGTGCGTCGGGGTGTGATTTTTTGGTACTGACCTTGCCGTGGCTGCAGGAGGAGGGCAGCAACAGGAGGAGCCACCAAGGGCCACCCCCACCACTCCACCCCCATCGACCACACCGCCCCGAGGGGTGTTCCCGGCAAGGGCGCCAGACACCGAGCCCATGCGCACGGAGGAGGAGGTAGACTTGGGCACTGGTGGCCCTGTCTCGGCAACAGATGTTGGCGGGGAGGGGGCCACTTCTTCTCAGCCCAGCATGGGTGAGTCACCTTTTTTTCCTTACTCTTCTTTTTTTTTTTTGAATCTTGATCTTGGCCCTGCCTCATTTTCTCTTTCAGCATCCAGATCCCCCCTCCCTCGGCGGACCAGGAGGACACCGACACCATCATCACGGAGGTCGCCCCGGATGCCATGGCCGAGGCCAACAAGGTCGCCGCCGAGGAGGCCGCCGAGACCACGGCCGAGGATGCCGCCAAGGGGCTTGCTAGAGAAACCGGAGAGGTTGCCGCCGAGGAGGCCGACAAGGGCGCTGCCGCGGAGGCCGGCAAGGCCGCTGCTGGGGAGGAGGTGGTTGACGACCAAGCCTCCTTGTCCGCTGCCTCCGGCTCAGGCAAATATCTGAAGCTGGGCGACGACTTGTCGTCCACCTCCCAGGGACGGCGAGCACCAGGGCGCCGGCCAAGGGAGAGGTGTTCGATGACAAAGTGCTCGCTGCTGCCGGGCTCGAGGTCGTCGAGGAACCGAGCGCCGGTGGCAGTGGCACCCAGGAGGAGCAGCTTCTTTGGGCCATGGGCTCCAACTTCTGAAAGCTGCAGGCGCTCCATCGCGCCCGCCTGGACAAGGGGAAGTCCAGGGAAGCGGTGGCGGGCAAGGCGGAGGCAGTCCTCGGGGAGCGCATGCTGAGGCGTAGGCCTGGTTCCGCCAGGCCCACGAGGAGATGAAGGCCGCCCAAGGCCAGCTGACGGAGCGCAAGCTGGAGCTTCTCCTGAAGTAGGCCGACATCAAGAAAGCCCAGGAGGCGGCGAGGGAAGAGGCCGCCAAGGCCGAGGCCGCCCGGTGCCAGCGCTAGGCCGAGCTGGACTCTCAAGAGGAGGACCTCATCGCCTGTGAGGCGGCGCTTGCCGCCACACTCCGCGGCATGGACGAGGAGGTCGAGAAGCTTGCCACGACGCAGAACTGGGAGCTGGAGCAGAAGCACAAGAAAGAGTTTGATGCACAAGCCCTGGCCCATGGCGACAAGGTGAAGGAGCTGGAGGCGGAGCGGGACGGCCTGAAGGCCAGGGCCGATCAGCTGGCGAAGGAGAAGGACACGACCAACTGCGCCTTGACGGTGGCGTAGGATGACATCCTCACCAAGGCCGAGCAGGTCTCCCGTGCCAACGACTCCATTAAGGACCTGAAGCTGAGGCTGGAGGGCCTGGAGAAGACGCTTTTGGAGGCCAAAACCCGGGAGGAGACCCTGACCAAGGGCCTGGAGACGGAGAAGCAGCCGCGGAAGGACGATGCCGCCACTCACGAGGATTTTGTCAAGGGCAAGAACCTTTGGATGAGCCGCCTCGTTGACATCGCCAACAGGACCACCAAGAAGCTGGTTGACATGGGGATGTCGGATGTGAGGCAGACCCCGGAGCCGAACGTGAGCCCCAACGCCAGGCTGACCCTGTTCTTCGTGGGCGTTCTTGGAGCCATGGAATGATTCAACTCCAACTGGGCGAGCTCCCTGGCCAGCGTGTCCCGGATACTTTGCCGGGGCGCCATGACCAAGGTCCTCACCAAGCTGGCATACTGGAACCCCAACCTTGACTTTGACGCCGTGCTGGATAGCTTGCCGGAGGATGCAGACCTCATGGTGCTCGAGGAGCGTATTGAGCCCATCATCAGCCGCGTTGGCGGAATTCAGAGGGTAGAGGGCCAGCGCCAGGATTAGGCACCCTGTTTCTTATCGTCGCTGCAGGTTCATGACCAAGACAATGTTTATCCTTAGTTAGAACCGCAGCAACAATTGATGTAATATAACTCTGCAGTATTTTAAAACGATGCATGTTATTTCCTTATTTAACCTCTCCTTGTATGTCCACCCTACGCCAATTGGGCAGGCTTGCCGGCGCGTAAACCCAAAACGCGGCGCTTTGAAGGACGGATCCTTTAGCGGCCAGTGGGGTGTGCTTGCTGCCGTGCGAACCACCTTGTCGTTCTTAGCGCGGCCGCTCGAACTGTCGAGAGGCCTCAAGACAGAGCGAGAGCGTTGCCAATAGCAGAAGGCCACCCTGCCGTTCTCGACGCAGCCGCTCGATCTATTGAGCGGACTCGAAACAGACCAAGGGCGTTTCCAATAATGGAAGGGCCCCACTACATGCAGGTTTATCATACAAAGGAAAGATCTCCAAGTAGGATAACCATATATAAAAAGGGATTACTCAGAGTTTTTGCATGACTTAGCTTTCTTGTCGTCGCCTGAACGCTTGCTGCATCCACTGACGGTGCTGCTCGCTTGGTTGCCTTCTTCCTTGGAAGCCATGGCGACAGAGAAACTGCTGGACTGACGTCCGGACTAGATTCTCACAACTGCACACCCCTTGCCTAGCGTGCCAAAGATGTCGGTGGAAACGACACCTATGGGATCATGGGAATCCCTACTACGGTTGTGGGGCGCGGGGTCGTGAGAAGAGCGGGATCAGCAATCAGCACAAGCACACGGGTCGTTTACCCAGGTTCGGGCCGCGAGGATGCGTAATACCCTAGTCCTGCTTTGGTGTGTATATCAGTGTTCTCAGAGTTTTGAGCTAGCTACGATGAGTGTAACTTGTCCAAGGGTCCGAATCCTTCTCCTGGATGCCTCGGGCCTCCTTTTATAGTCAAGGGGATCGTCACAGTGGCACACAGGAGGTGGCATCGGAGTACAGTGGCTAACCTTATCGCTTAGCCATTACGGGACAAGACACTTAATGCGCCCCTTAGGTGTCCCCCTCACTTTACCGCCACCTCGCCCTGCTAAGACACGCGCCCGGGCCAACGAGGCGGCAGCGCCATGTAGGCTGGCAGGCTGCTGAGGTGGCGCGGTGGTAGGGCCTTCACGAAGATTTGCATGCCACCTCGTAGGCATGCGCTGAGTTGGCTTGGAAGCCCCACGTCGACAAGCAGGTGCCTGCCTAGCTGGTGGGCTAGCAGCTGCATGGGAGTGGCGGTGGAAACTTGGCGGGCGTGGGCCTGGCTGTGGCCCCGCGGATGTCCTCGGCAAGGGCCTTGCCGGGCCCCCAGCAAGGGTCTTGCCATGGTGTTGTGGTCGTCCCCGGCAAGGATCTTGCTGAAGGTCTTGTGGGTTTTCTCGGCAAGGATCTCGTCGAGGTTCGTCGTCTTCTAATCCTCGTCTCACTCGGGGTGTTCATGATCTTCACAAAGATCTGCATGCCATCATGGAGGTGCCTCCCGAGCCTTGGTTCCAGCGTGGTCGTTGGAAACCTTGGGCTCGAGGGTGACGCGCTCCATTAGGGTTGGGCAAGCTGCCTCGGCAAGGTTCTTGCCGGGGCTGTGGACGCCGCCCGGCAAGGGACTTGCCAGGGGAACCCACCTCGCCCTCTTGCTCTTTGTGTCTCTGTGTCGGCATTGCTTTGACCATCTTGCGGCTTTGACTCCTCCCTCTGCCCTGCTAAGTATGGCCGCAGGCGCGGCTCTGACTGCCTATGCACAGGTAAAGGGGTACAAAGGAGTTCCCTACTTCTGTATACTGACAGTCGAACCGTAATGTCAACATACGTTATTCCCTTTGTGATTGGTATGTTACTTGCCCGAGATTCGATCATCGGTATCTTCATACCTAGTTCAATCTCGTTATCGGCAAGTCTCTTTACTCGTTATTTAATGCATCATCCTGCAACTAACTCATTAGTCACATTGCTTGCAAGGCTTCATATGATGTGCATTACCTAGAGGGCCCAGAGATAACTCTCCGATAGTCAGAGTGGCAAATCCTAATCTCGATCTATGCAAACCCAACAAACACCATTGGAGATACCTGTAGAGCATCTTTATAATCACCCAGTTACGTTGTGACGTTTGATAGCACATAAGGTATTCCTCCGGTGTCCGGGAGTTGCATAATCTCATAGTCTGAGGAATATGTATTTGACATGAAGAAAGTAGTAGCAATAAAACTGAACGATCATTATGCTAAGCTAACTTATGGGTCTTGTCCATCACATCATTCCACTAATGATGTGACCCCATTCACCAAATGACATTTGATGTCCATGGCTAGGAAACTTAGACATCTTTGATCAACGAGCTAGTCTAGTAGAGGCATACTAGGGTGATACGTCTCCAACATATCTATAATTTTTTATTGTTCCATGCTATTATGTTACCCGTTTTGGATGTTTATGGGCTTTACTTTACACTTTTTATATCATTTTTGGGACTAATCTACTAACCGGAGGCCCAACCCAAATTGCTGTTTTTTTTCCTATTTCAATATTTCGAAGAAAAGGAATATCAAACGGGGTCCAAACGGAATGAAACCTTCGGGAGCGATCTTTTCGGAACAAACGCAATCCAGGAGACTTGGAGTGGATGTCAAGCAACAAAAACGAGGCATCCACGAGGGTGCCCGGCATGCCCCTTGGGGGTGGGCACGCCCCCCACCCTCATGGGCCCCTTGTTGCTCCACCGACGTACTTCCTTCGCCTATATATACTCCCGTACCCTGCAAACATCAAGGAGCACCACGAAAACCTAATTCCACCGCCGCAACCTTTTGTATCCGCGAGATCCCATCTTGGAGCCTTTGTCGGCGCTCTGCTGAAGGGGGAATTGACCATGGAGGGCCTCTGCATCATCTCCAAGGCCTCTCCGATGAGTTGTGAGTAGTTTACCACAGACCTTCGGGTCCATAGTTATTAGCTAGATGGCTTCTTCTCTCTCTTTGAATCTCAATACAAAGTTATCGATCTTCTTGGAGATCTATTCGATGTAACTCTTTTTGCGGTGTGTTTGTCGAGATCCGATGAATTGTGGGTTTATGATCAAGTTTATCTATGAGAAGTAGTTGAATCTCCTCTAAATTCTTTTATGTATGATTGGTTATCTTTGCAAGTCTCTTCGAATTATCAGTTTGGTTTGGCCTACTAGATTGATATTTCTTGCAATGGGAGAAGTGCTTAGCTTTGGGTTCAATCTTTCGGTGACCTTTCCCAGTGACAGTATTACTATTACTATCGCTACTATTATCGCTATCAACTATTACTATTACTATCGCTACTACTATCGCTACTATTGCACAAGTGAGATCTGATAGCGATAATAAGATAAGATAAATATTTTTGCAAGTTACCGTGAAGGGATTGACAACCCCTTTATTGTGTTGGTTGAGAGGTTCTTGTTTGTTTGTGTAGGTGCGTGGGCCTTTTGAGGAGCCTCCTACTCTATTGATACCTTGGTTCTTAAAAACTGAGGGAAATACTTACGCTACTTTGCTGCATCACCCTTTCCTCTTCAAGGGAAAACCAATGCAGTGCTCAAGAGGTAGCAAGAAGGATTTATGGCGACATTGCCGGGGAGATCTTCGCTCAAGTCAAGACATACCAAGTACCCATCACAAACTCATCTCCCTCGCATTACATTATTTGCCATTTGCCTCTCGTTTTCCTCTCCCCCACTTCACCCTTTCCGTTTTATTCGCCCTCTCTTGCCCAATCTCCTCTCTCTTTCGCTTGCCTTTTTTGTTTGCTTGTGTGTTGGATTGCTTGTCACGATGGCGCAAGATAATACCAAATTGTGTGACTTTTCCAATACCAATAATAATGATTTCCTTAGCACTCTGATTGCTCCTCTTAATGATGTTGAATCTTGTGGAATCAATGTTGCTTTGCTGAATCTTGTTATGAAAGATCAATTCTCTGGCCTTCCTAGTGAAGATGCCGCTACTCATCTAAATAATTTTGTTGATTTGTGTGATATACAAAAGAAGAAAGATGCGAATAATGATATTGTTAAATTGAAGTTATTTCCGTTTTCACTTAGAGATTGTGCTAAAACTTGGTTTTCGTTCTTGCCTACGAATAGTATTGATTCATGGAATAAGTGCAAAGTTGCTTTTATCTCTAAGTTTTTTCCTCCCACTAAGATCATCTCTCTTAGAAACGATATTATGAATTTTAAACAACTTGATCATGAGCATGTTTCCCAATCTTGGGAAAGAATGAAATTAATGATTCACAATTGCCCTACTCATGGTTTGAACTTATGGATGATCATACAAAAAATTTATGCCGGATTGAATTTTGCTTCTAGAAATCTTTTAGATTCAGCTGCGGGAGGCACTTTTATGGAAATCACCTTAGGAGAAGCTACTAAACTCCTTGATAACATTATGTCTAATTATTCTCAATGGCACACCAAAAGATCTACTAGTAAAAAAGTGCATGCTATAGAAGAAATTAATGTTTTGAGTGGAAAGATGGATGAACTTATGAAATTGTTTGCTACTAAGAGTGCTCCTATTGATCCTAATGATATGCCTTTGTCTACTTTGATTGAAAATAATAATGAATTTATGGATGTGAATTTTGTTGGTAGGAATAATTTTGGTAAGAATGCTTATAGAGGAAACTTTAATCCTAGACCGTTTCCTAGTAATTCCTCTAATAATTATGGTAATTCCTACGACAACTCTTATGGAAATTTTAATAAGATGCCCTCTGATTTTGAGAATAGCGTTAAAGAATTTATGATCTCTCAAAAGAATTTCAATGCTTTGCTTGAAGAAAATTTGCTTAAAGTAGATGAATTGGCTAGGAACGTTGATAGACTTTCGCTTGATGTTGATTCTTTGAAACTTAGATCTATTCCACCTAAGCATGATATCAATAAGTCTCTCAAAGCCATGAGAATTTCCATTGATGAGTGCAAAGAAAGAACCGCTAGGTTGCATGCTAAGAAAGATTGCTTTGTAAAAGTGTGTTCTTCTAGTCTCCATGAAAAAATGATGAATATCTAAAAGTTATTGATGTATCCCCTATTAAATCTTTGTTTTGCAATATGAATCTTGATAATGATGGGACTGGAGATGAGTCAACTTTAGTTAAAAGGCGTCCCAATAATTCAAAGTTTTTAGATCTTGATGCTAAATATGGTAAAAGTGGGATTGGAGAGGTCAAGACTTTACATAGCATTGAACCCACTATTATGGATTTCAAGGAATTTAATTATGATAATTGTTCTTTAATATATTGTATTTCCTTGTTGCAATCCGTGTTGAATTCTCCTCATGCTTATAGTCAAAATAAAGCTTTTACCAAACATATTGTTGATGCCTTGATGCAATCTTATGAGGAAAAACTTGAGTTGGAAGTTTCTATACCTAGAAAACTTTATGATGAATGGGAACCTACTGTAAATATTAGAATTAAAGATCATGAGTGCTATGCTTTGTGTGATTTGAGTGCTAGTGTTTCCACGATTCCGAAAACTTTATGTGATGTGCTAGGTTTCCATGATTTTGATGATTGCTCTTTAAACTTGCACCTTGCGGATTCCACCATTAAGAAACCTATGTGAAGGATTAATGATGTTCTTCTTGTTTCAAATAGGAATTATGTGCCCATAGATTTTATTATTCTTGATATAGATTGCAATCTTTCATGTCCTATTATTCTTTTGTAGGCCTTTCCTTAGAACGATTGGTGCAATTATTGATATGAAAGATTCTTCTGAAAAAATCTATGTCAAGAATATCAAGAATAATAGGCACCAAGATTAATGCCCCTAGCAATTATCTATTCTCGCTTTTATGCCTAGCTAGGGGCATTAAACGATATCGCTTGTTGGGAGGCAACCCAATTTTATTTGTTCCTTGTTTTTTGCTCCTGTTTAGTAATAAATATTTCATCTAGCTTCTGTTTAGATGTGTTTTAATGTTTTAACTAGTGTTTGTGCCAAGTAGAACCTATAGGATAACCTACAGTGATAGTTAATTTGATTCTGCTGAAAAACAGAAACTTTTGCGTGCAAAAAATAATTTTAGTAATAACAGGAATGTGCTTTGCATTGATTCTTTTTGCAGTAGATAAATAAACAAATTTCCCAAGACTTCCTATTTTGGTAGGATTTTTAGAGTTCAAGAAGTATTCGAAAGTTACAGATTGCTACAGACTGTTCTGTTTTTGACAGATTCTGTTTTTCGTGTGTTGTTTGCTTATTTTGATGCATCTATGGCTAGTATCGGGGGATATAAACCATAGAGAAGTTGGAATATAGTAGGTTTAACACCAATATAAATAAATAATGAGTTTGTTACAGTACCTTATGTGGTGGTTTTTCTTTCTTGCACTAAAGGAGCTTATGAGATTTCCTGTTGAGTTTTGTGTTGTGAAGTTTTCAAGTTTTGGGTAAAGATTTGATGGACTATGGAATAAGGAGTGGCAAGAGACTAAGCTTGGGGATTCCCATGGCACCCCAAGATATTCAAGGATAACCAAAATCCTAAGCTTGGGTATGCCCCGGAAGGCATCCCCTCTTTCGTCTTCGTCTTCGGTAACTTTACTTGGAGATATATTTTTATTCGCCACATGATATGTGTTTTGCTTGGAGCGTCTTGTATGATATTAGTCTTTGCTTTTTAGATTACCACAATCATCCTTGCTGTACACACCTTTTGGGAGAAACCCACATGATTTGGAATTTATTAGAATACTCTATGTGCTTCACTTATATCTTTTGAGCTAGATAGTTTTGCTCTAGTACTTCACTTATATCTTTTAGAGCACGGCGGTGGCTTTATTTTGTAGAAACTGTTGATCTCTCATGCTTTACTTATATTATTTTGAGAGTCTTTTAGAACAGCATGGTATTTTCTATGGTTATAAAATTCGTCCTAGAATGATGGGCATCCAAGTTGGGTATAATAAAAACTATCATAGGAAGTGAATTGGATGTTATGATTAATTTGATACTTGATAATTGTTTTGAGATATAGAGCTGGTGATACTAGAGTCATGCTAGTTGGGTAATTGTGAATTTAAAGAATACTTGTGTTGAAGTTGGCAAGTCCCGTAGCATGCACGTATGGTAACCGTTGTGTAACAAATTGAAACATGAGGTGTTCTTAGATTGTCATCCTTATGAGTGGTGGTCGGTGACGAGCGATGGTCTTTTCCTACCAATCTATCCCCCTAGGAGCATGCGCATAGTGCTTGGTTTTTGATGCTTGTAGATTTTTGTAATCAGTATATGAGTTCTTTATGACTAATGTGAGTCCATGGATTATACGCACTCTTACCCTTCCATCACTGCTAGCCTCTTCGATACCGTGCATTGCCCTTTTTCACCTTGAGAGTTGGTGCAAACTTCGTCGGTGCATCCAAACCCCGTGATATGATACGCTCTATCACACATAAACCTCCTTATAGCTTCCTCAAAATAGCCACCATACCTACCTATTATGGCATTTCCATAGCCATTCTGAGATATATTGCCATGCAGCTTTCCACCTTCCGTTTATCATGACACGCATCATCATTATCATATTGCCTTGCATGATCATGTAGTTGACATCGTATTTGTGGCAAAGCCACGTTCATAATTTTTCATACATGTCACACTTGTTTCATTGCCCATCCCGGTACACCGCCGGAGGCATTCATATAGAGTCATATCTTGTTCTAGTTTTGAGTTGTAATTCATGAGTTGTAAATAAATAGAGGTGTGATGATCATCATTATTAGAGCATTATCCCTTAGAAAAAAAGGGGAAAGGCCAAAAAAAGAAAGGCCAAAGAAAAGAAGAAAAAAAAAGAAAGGCCAAATAAAAAAAGAGAAAGGCCCAAAAAAGGGAAAAAAGAAGAAAAGAAAAGAAATAAAAAGGGGGACAATGTTACTATCCTTTTCCACACTTGTGCTTCAAAGTAGCACCATGTTCTTCATATAGAGAGTCTCATATGTTGTCACTTTCATATACTAGTGGGAATTTTTCATTATAGAACTTTTCTTGTATATTTCAATGATGGGATTCCTCAAAATGCCCTAGGTCTTCGTGAGCAAGCAAGTTGGATGCACACCCACTTAGTTTCTTTTGTTGAGCTTTCATACATTTATAGCTCTAGTGCATCCATTGCATGGAAATCCCTACTCCTCATGTTGACATCAATTGATGGGCATCTCCATAGCTCGTTGATTATCCTCGTCAATGTGAGACTTTCTTCTTTTTTGTCTTCTCCACACAACCTCCATCATCATATTCTATTCCACCCATAGTGTTATATCCATGGCTCACGCTCATGTATTGCGTGAAAGTTGAAAAAGTTTGAGATTACTTAAGTATGAAACAATTGCTTGGCTTGTCATCGGGGGGGTGCAAGATGAGAGCATTCTTGTGTGACGAAAAAGGAGCATGACCAAACTATATGATTTTGTAGGCATAAACCTTCTAATGCCATGATATTTTGAGAAGACATGATTGCTTTGTTAGTATGCTTGTAGTATTACTATTTCTTATGTCAATATGAACTTTCATTTTGAATCATTTGGATCTGAACATTCATGCCACAATAAAGAAAATTACATTAAGGATTATGCTAGGTAGCATTCCACATCAAAAATTCTGTTTTTATCATTTACCTACTCGAGGACGAGCAGGAATTAAGCTTGGGGATGCTTGATACGTCTCCAACGTATCTATAATTTTTGATTGTTCCATGCTATTATATTACCCATTTTGGATGTTTATGGGCTCTACTTTACACTTTTATATCATTTTTGGGACTAACATACTAACCGGAGGCCCAGCCCGAATTGTTATTTTTTTGCCTATTTCAGTGTTTCGAAGAAAAGGAATATCAAACGGAGTCCAAACAGAATGAAACCTTAAGGAGCGATCTTTTCGGAACAAACGCAATCCAGGAGACTTGGAGTGGACGTCAAGCAACAAACGAGGCGGCCACGAGGGTGCCCGGCGCGCCCCCCACCCTCGTGAGCCCCTCGTTGCTCCGCCAACGTACTTCTTTCGCCTATATATACTCCCGTACCCTGAAAACATCAAGGAGCACCACGAAAACCTAATTCCACCGCCGCAACCTTCTGTATCCGCGAGATACCATCTTGGAGCCTTCGCCGGCGCTCCGCCGGAGGGGGAATCAACCATGGAGGGCCTCTACATCATCTCCAAGGCCTCTTCGATGAGTTGCGAGTAGTTTACCACAGACCTTCGGGTCCATAGTTATTATCTAGATGGCTTCTTCTCTCTCTTTGAATCTCAATACAAAGTTCTCCTCGATCTTCTTGGAGATCTATTCGATGTAACTCTTTTTGCGGTGTGTTTGTCGAGATCTGATGAATTGTGGGTTTATGATCAATTTTATCTATGAGAAGTATTTGAATCTCCTCTGAATTCTTTTATGTATGATTGGTTATCTTTGCAAGTCTCTTCGATTTATCAGTTTGGTTTGGCCTACTAGATTGATCTTTCTTGCAATGGGAGAAGTGCTTAGCTTTGGGTTCAATCTTGCGGTGTCCTTTCTCAGTGACAGTAGGGGCAGCAAGGCACGTATTGTATTGTTGCCATCGAGGATAAAAAGATGGGGTTTATATCATATTGTATGAGTTTATCCCTCTACATCATGTCATCTTTCTTAATGTGTTACTGTGTTCTTCATGAACTTAATACTCTAGATGCAGGCAGGAGTTGGTCGATGTGTGGAGTAATAGTAGTAGATTCAGAATTGTTTCATTCTACTTGTCACGGATGTGATGCCTATATGCATGATCATGCCTAGATATTCTCATAACTATGCGCTTTTCTATCAATTGCTCGACAGTAATTTGTTCACCCACCGTAATACTTATGCTATCTTGAGAGAAGCCACTAGTGAAACCTATGGCCCCCAGGTCTATCTTTTATCATATAAGTTTTCCATCTACTTTTATTTGCATCTTTTACTTTCCAATCTATATCATAAAAATACCAAAAATATTTATCTTATCTTATTATCGCTATCAGATCTCACTTGTGCAAGTTACCGTAAAGGGATTGACAACCCCTTTATCGCGTTGGTTGTGAGGTTCTTGTTTGTTTGTGTAGGTGCATGGGACTTTTGAGGAGCCTCCTACTGGACTGATACCTTGGTTCTCAAAAACTGAGGGAAATACTTACGCTACTTTGTTGCATCACCCTTTCCTCTTCAAGGGAAAACCAAAGCAGTGCTCAAGAGGTAGCATAGGAACACGGTGTTTTGTCTATGTATTCACACATGTACCAAGTTTCCAGTTAATACAATTCTAGCATGAATAATAAACATTTATCATGATATACGGAAATATAAAATAACAACTTTATTATTGCCTCTAGAGCATATTTCCTTCAGTCTCCCACTTGCACTAGAGTAAGTAATCAATATTACATTGTAATGAATCTAACACCCATGGAGTCTTGGTGCTGATCATGTTTTGCTCGTGGAAGAGGCTTATTCAAAGGGTATGCAACATTCAGATCCGTATGTATTTTGAAATCTCTATGTCTCCCTCCTTGACCAAATCTCGGATGGAGTTGAAGCGTCTCTTGATGTGTTTGGTCTTTTTGTGAAATCTGGATTCCTTCGCCAAGGCAATTGATCCAACATTGTCACAAAATATTTTCATTGGACCCGATGCACTAGGTATTACACCTAGATCGGACATGAACTCCTTCATCCAGACTCCTTCATTTGCTGCTTCCGAAGCAGCTATGTACTCCGCTTCACACGTAGATCCCGCCATGACGCTTTGCTTGGAACTGGACCAACTGACAGCTCCACCATTCAACAAAAATACGTATCTGGATTGTGACTTAGAATCATCCGGATCAGTGTCAAAGCTAGCATCGACATAACCACTTATGACAAGCTCTTTGTCACCTCCATAAACGAGAAAGATAGCCCTAGTCCTTTTCAGGTACTTCAGGATGTTCTTAACCGTTGTCTAGTGATCCACTCCTGGATTACTTTGGTACCTCCCTGCTAAACTAATGGCAAGGCACACATCAGGTTTGGTACACAACATAGCATACATGATAGAACCTATGGCTGATGCATATGGAATGACTTTCATTTTCTCTCTATCTTCTACAGTGGTCGGGCATTGAGTCTGACTCAACTTCACACCTTGTAATATAGGCAAGAGCCCTTTCTTTGACTGATCCATTTTGAACTTCTTCAAAACTTTATCAAGGTATGTTCTTTGTGAAAGTCCTATCAAGCGTCTTGATTTATCTCTATAGATCTTTGATGCCCAATATATAAGCAGCTTCACCAAGGTCTTTCATTAAAAAACTCTTATTCAAGTATCCTTTTATGCTATGTAGAAATTCTACACATTTCCAATCAACAATATGCCATCCACATATAATATTATAAATTCTATAGAACTTCCACTCACTTTCTTGTAAATACAGGCTTCTCCAAAAGTCTGTATAAAACCATATGCTTTGATCACCTCATCAAAGCGTATATTACAACTCTGAGATGCTTGCACCAGTCCATAAATGGATCGCTGGAGCTTGCACACTTTGTTAGCACCTTTAGGATCGACAAAACCTTCTGGTTGCATCATATACAACTCTTCTTTAAGAAATCCATTAACGAATGCAGTTTTGACATCCATTTTCCAGATTTCATAATCATTAAATGCGGCAATTGCTAACATGATTCAGACAGACTTAAGCATCGCTATGAGTGAGAGTCTCATCATAGTCAACTCCTTGAACTTGTCGAAAACCTTTTGCAACAAGTCGAGCTTTATAGACAGCAACATTACCATCAGCGTCAGTCTTCTTCTTGAAGATCCATTTATTCTCTATGGGTTGCCGATCATCGAGAAGATCCACCAAAGTCCACACTTTGTTCTCATACATGGATCCTATCTTAGATTTCATGGCCTCAAGCCATTTATCAGAACCTGGGCTCATCATAGCTTCTTCATAGTTCATAGGTTCATCATGGTCAAGCAACATGACCCCCAGAACAGGATTACCGTACAACTCTGGTGCGGATCGTGCTCTGTTTGACCTACGAGGTTCTGTAGCAACTTGATCTGAAGTTTCATGATCTTTATCATTAGCTTCCTCTCCAATTGGTGTAGGCATCACGGGAACAGATTTCTCAGATGAGTTACCTTGCAAATTGAGAGTAGGTACAATTGCCTCATCAAGTTCTACTTTCCTCCCACTCACTTCTTTCGAGAGAAACTCCTTCTCTAGAAAGGTTCCATTCTTGGCAACAAAAATATTGCCTTCGGACTTGTGGTAGAAGGTGTACCCAATTGTTTCCTTAGGGTATCCTATGAAGATGCACTTCTCCGATTTGGGTCCGAGCTTATCAGGCTGAAGCCTTTTGACATAAGCATCGCATCCCCAAACTTTAAGAAATGACAGGTTTGTTGCCAAACCACAGTTCATGCGGTGTCGTCTCAATGGATTTTGATGGTGCCCTATTTAACGTGAATGCAGCTATTTCTAATGCATAACCCCAAAACGATAGTGGTAAATCGACAAGAGACATCATAGATCGCACCATATCTAATAAAGTGTGGTTACGATGTTCAGACACACCATTACGTTGCGGTGTTCCAGGTGGCGTGAGCTGTGAAACTATTCCACATTGTTTTAAATGAACACCAAACTCGTAACTCAAATATTCACCTCCTTGATCAGATCATAGAAACTTTATTGTCTTGTTACGATGATTCTCCACTTCACTCTGAAATTCTTTGAACTTTTCAAACGTTTTAGACTTGTGTTTCATTAAGTAGATATACCCATATCTGCTCAAATCATTTGTGAAGGTCAGAAAATAATGATACCCGCCACAAGCCTCAACACTCATCGGACCACATACATCTGTATATATTATTTCCAATAAGTCATTACTCGTTCCATTGTTCCGGGGAACAGAGTTTTAGTCATCTTGCCCATAAGGCACGTTTCGCAAGTATCAAATGATTCATAATCAAGTGATTCCAAAAGTCCATCTTTATGGAGTTTCTTCATGCGCTTTACACCGATATGACCCAAACGGTAGTGCCACAAATAAGTTGCACTATCATTATCAACTTTGCATCTTTTGGCATCAATATTATGAATATGTGTATCACCACGATCAAGATTCAACAGGAATAGACCACTCTTCAAGGGTGCATGACCATAAAAGATATTACTCATATAAATAGAACAACCATTATTCTCTGATTTAAATGAATAACCGTCTTGCACTAAACAAGATCCAGATATAATGTTCATGCTCAATGCTGGCACCAAATAACAATTATTCATGTCTAAAACTAATCCTGAAAGTAGATGTAGAAGTAGCATGCCGACCACGATCAAATCGACCTTGGAACCATTCCCGACGCACATGGTCACCTCATCCTTAGCCAATCTTCGTTTGATCCGTAGTCCCTGCTTCGAGTTACAAATATGAGCAACCAAACTAGTATCAAATACCCAGGCACTACTACGAGAATTAGTAAGGTACACATCAATAACATGTATATCAAATATACCTTTGTTCACTTTGCCATCCTTCTTATCCGCCAAATACTTGGGGCAGTTCCGCTTCCAGTGACCAGTCCATTTGCAGTAGAAGCACTAAGTTTCAAGCTTGGGTCCAGCTTTGGGTTTCTTCCCAGGAGTGACAACTTGCTTGCCATTCTTCTTGAAGTTCCCTTTCTTACCCTTGTCTTTCTTCTTGAAACTAGTGGTCTTGTAAACCATCAACACTTGATGCTCCTTCTTGATTTCTACCTCCGTAGCCTTTAGCATTGCGAAGAGCTCGGGAATAGTCTTTTCCATCCCTTGCATATTGTAGTTCATCATGAAGCCTTTGTAGCTTGGTGGCAGTAATTGAAGAACTCGGTCAATGACACAATCATTTCAAAGATTAATTCCTAGCTGAGTCAAGTGATTATGGTACCCAGACATTCTGAGTATGTGCTCACTAACAGAGCTGTTCTCCTCCATCTTGCAGCTATAGAACTTGTTGGAGACTTCATATCTCTCAACTCGGACATTTTCTTGAAATATTAACTTCAACTCCTGGAACATCTCACATGGTCCATGACGTTCAAAACGTCTATGAAGTCCTTATTCTAAGCCGTAAATCATGGCACACAGAACTAACGAGTAGTCATCAGATCGAGCTTGCAAGACGTTCATAGCGTCAGCTTCTGCTCCTACAGCAGGCACCCAACGGTGCATCAAGGACATAATTCTTCTGTGCAGCAATGAGGATAATCCTCAAGTTACGGACCCAGTCCATGTAGTTGCTACCAGCATCTTTCAACTTAGCTTTCTCTAGGAACGCGTTAAAATTCAATGGAACGGTAGCATGGGCCATTGATCTACAACATAGATATGCAAAAAACTAGCAGGACTAAGTTCATGATAAATTAAGTTCAATTAATCATAATCATATTACTTAAGAACTCCCACTTAGAGAGACATCCCTCAAGTCATCTAAATGATACGTGATCCAAATCAACTAAACCATGTACGATCATCACGTGAGATGGAGTAGTCATCAATGGTGAACATCTCTATGTTGATCATATCCACTATATGATTCACGTTCGACCTTTCGGTCTCCAGTGTTCCGAGGCCATATCTGTATATGCTAGGCTCGTCAAGTTTAACCTGAGTATTCTGCATGTGCAAAACTGGCTTGCGCCCGTTGTATTTGAATGTAGATCTTATCACACACGATCATCAGGTGGTGTCTCAGCACGAAGAACTTTCACAATGGCGCATACTCAGGGAGAACACTTCTACCTTGAAATTTTAGTAAGGGGTCATCTTATAATGCTACCGCCGTACTAAGCAAAATAAGATGCATAAAGATAAACATCACATGCAATCAAAATATGTGACATGATATGGCCATCATCATCTTGTGCTTTTGATCTCCATCACCAAAGCAACGTCATGATCTCCATCCTCACAGGCTTGACACCTTGATCTCCGTCATAGCATTGTGGTCATCTCACCAACTATTGCTTCTACGACTATCGCTATAGCTTAGAGATAAAGTAAAGCAATTACATGGCATTTTTATTTCATACAATAAAGCGACAACCATAAGGCTCATGTCAGTTGCCGATAACTTCTACAAAACATGATCATCTCATATAACAACGTATATCACATCATGCCTTGACCATATCACATCACAACATGCCCTGCAAAACAAGTTAAATGTCCTCTACTTTGTTGTTGCAAGTTTTACGTGGCTGCTACGGGCTTCTAGCAAGAACCGTACTTACCTACAACACAAAAACCACAATGGTGATTTATCAAGTTTGTTGTTTTAACCTTCACAAGGACCGGCCGCAGTCAAATTCGATTCAACTAAAGTTGGAGAAACAGACACCCGCCAGCCACCTTTATGCAAAACTAGTTGCATGTCTGTCGGTGGAACCGGTCTCATGAACGTGGTCATGTAAGGTTGGTCCGGGCCGCTTCATCCAACAACACCACCTAATCAAAATAAGACATTGGTGGTAAGCAGTATGACGATCACCGCCCACAATTCTTTGTGTTCTACTCGTGCATATCATCTACGCATAGACCTGGCTCGGATGCCACTGTTGGGAAACATAGCATGCAATTTTAAAAAAAAATCCTACGCCATGCAAGATCTATCTAGGAGATGCATATTAATGAGAGGGGGAGAGTGTGTCCACGTACCCTCGTAGACCGAAAGCAGAAGTGCTAGCTTAAAGCAGTTGATGTAGTCGAATGTCTTCTCGATTCAACCGATCAAGCACCAAACGTACGGTACCTCCGAGTTATGCACACGTTCAGCTCCATGACATACCTCGAACTCTTGATCTAGCAAAGTGGTGAGGGAGACTTTCGTCAGCACATCGGCGTGGTGATGGTGATGGTGAAATGATCCGCGCAGGGCTTCGCCTAAGCACTATGACAATATGACAGGAGGAGTAAACGGTGGAGGGGGCACCGCACATGGCTAAGAACAATTGATGTGCTTAGAGGTACCCCCCCCCCCCCCCGCACCCGTATATAAAGGAGGGAGAGTGGAGGAGGCCAGCCTAGGGCGCACCAAGTGCGGAGGAATCCCACTTGGACTCCTAGTCCTATTCACCCCCCCCCCCTTTCCTTCTAACAGAGGGGGGAAGGGGGGAGGAAAGGGAGAGGGAGAAGGAAGGGGGGCCGCGACCCCTCCCCTTGTCCGATTCGGACTCCCCATGGGGGGCGCACGCCACCCCTTGTGGGTTGCCTTGCCTCTCCCCTATGGCCCATATGGCCCATTACTTTCCCCGGGAGGTTCCGGTAACCCCTCGGTACTCTGATAAATACCCGAAACATGTGGAACCATTACGGTGTCCGAATACTATCGTCCAATATACCAATCTTTACCTCTCGACTATTTCAAGACTCCTTGTCATGCCTGTGATCTCATCCGGGACTCCAAACAACCTTCGGTGACCAAAACACATAACTCATATAATACATATCATCATCGAATGTTAAGCGTGCGGACCCTATGGGTTCGAGAACTATGTAGACATGACTGACACAACTCTCCGGTCAATAACCAATAGCGGAACCTGGATGCTCATATTGGTTCCTACATATTCTATGGAGATCTTTATCGGTCGAACCGTAATGTCAACATACGTTATTCCCTTTGTCATCGGTATGTTACTTGCCCGAGATTCAATCCTCTGTACCTTCATACCTAGTTCAACCTCATTACTGGCAAGTATCTTTACTCATTTTGTAATGCATCATCCCGCAACTAACTCATTACTCGCATTGCTTGCAAGGCTTCATATGATGTGCACTACCGAGAGGGCCCAGAGATACCTCCCCGATAGTCGGAGTGACAAATCCTAATCTTGATCTATGCCAACCCAACAAACACCTTCAGAGATACCTGTAGAGCATCTTTATAATCACCCAGTTATGTTGTGACGTTTGATAGCACACAAGGTATTCCTCGGTGTCCGGGAGTTGCATAATCTCATAGTCTGAGGAATATGTATTTGACTGAAGAAAGCAGTAGCAATAAAACTGAACGATCATTATGCTAAGCTAACGGATGAGTCTTGTCCATCACATCATTCCACTAATGATGTGATCCCGTTCACCAAATGACAACTCATGTCCATGGCTAGGAAACTTAGCCATCTTTGATCAACGAGCTAGTCTAGTAGAGGCATACTAGGGACACCGTGTTTTGTCTATGTATTCACACATGTATCAAGTTTCCGTTAATACAATTCTAGCATGAATAATAAACATTTATCATGATATAAGGAAATATAAAATAACAACTTTATTATTGCCTCTCGGGCATGTTTCCTTCAGTCTCCCACTTGCGCTAGAGTCAATAATCTAGATTACATTGTAATGAATCTAACACCCATGGAGTCTTGGTGCTGGTCATTATATTGCAGCATCTTAAACTCTTCCGCAGTTGCTTCAGGATTTGGTTCTCTCCCATTGAAGAATTCACCTTGCAAACCAATACACACTATAGCCCAAACAGTGGGGTTATGTCCAAGAATATGCATTTTCATCTTATGCTTCCAACTAGCAAAATTAGTACCATCAAAGTAAGACCTCCATGGTGGTAATTTGCCTCACTAGACGCCATACTCTCCTAGGTTGTGAAACCAAGGCTATGATCACAAAAACTATGGAAAACAAGGAAAATGGAGACCAAAGCTCTGATACCACTTGTAGGATCGAAAGTATGTCTAGAGGGGGTGATTAGACTACTTGACCAAATAAAAATCTAGCTTTTTCCCAATTTTAAGTCTTGGCAAATTTTAGCAACAAGTCAAGCAATCAACCAACACATGCAATTCTAAGAGTATAGCAGCGGAATGTAAATCATTGCATATGAAGGTAAACGGGTGGAGTTTGGAGGGAGCAAACGCAATGTAGACACGAAAAGTTTTGGCGTGGTTCTGATAGGTGGTGCTATCATACATACACGTTGATGGAGACTTCAACCCACGAAGGGTAACGGTTGCACGAGTCCATGGAGCACTCCACCCATGAAGGGTACACGAAGAAGCAACCTTGTCTATCCCACCATGGCCATCGCCCATGAAGGACTTGCGTCACTTGGGTAGATCTTCACGAAGTAGGCGATCTCCTTGCCATTACAAACTCCTTGGTTCGACTCCACAATCTTGACAGAGGCTCCCAAGTGACACCTAACCAATCTATGAGACACCACTCTCCAAAAGGTAATAGATGGTGTGTTGATGATGAAATCCTTGCTCTTGTGCTTAAAATGATAGTCTCCCAATAATCAACTCTCTCTCACAGATTTGGCTATGGTGGTAAGATGATTTGAGTGGAAAGCAACTTGGGCAAGGCTAGAGATCAAGATTCTTGTGGTTGGATTGGAATGTCTTGGTCTCAACACATGAGTAGGTCGTTCTCTCTCAGAAAATGAGTACTGGAAGTGTAGGCACGTCCTGATGGCTCTCTCTCTCAAATGGAGAAGGGGTGGAGGGGTATATATAGCCTCCACACAAAATCTAACCGTTACACACAATTTCCCAAACTCGATGGGACCGTATAGTGACACTTGGTCAGACCGATTTGGTTCAAAATGTGAACGTTAGGATTTTTGGTGGGACCGACAACATAAACTCGGTGAGATTGATGCGCTAGCGTTAGGGCAAAACCTCATCTCGGTGAGACCGATCACATGAACTCGGTGAGACCGATTTCAGTAATAAGCAAACATAGACTTGGTTAGGCAAACTCGGTGGGAACGATCGCAGTTAGACGGAAACATTACGAAAAGGAAACAGAGAGTTTGCACTGTGAACTCGGTGGGACGGATCGCTCATCTCGGTTAGACCAAAATGTTACGAAGGGAAACAGAGAGTTTGTCGGGACCCCGACTCAATGCCACATCGATCTAGCATGTAACACCTCATATCACTTTGCGGCCTCACACACGGTATCCCCACGGGTGTCGCCTTACTTTTGCCCGGGACCGTTTGCGCCTTTTGGCACACGTATATAATGGTGTCACTAGCATCCATATGATAAAGAGCCCGGGCTGACATGGCTAGTCGTAAACCCAAAGTGGCACTAACTTACAGGGACAGGCATCCATGACCCAGCATCGAACGTGTCGGTCATCAGCGAGTGAATCCAGGCTGTAGCACTGGGCTAACAGGACTCCGGTGAACCGGGCTGTAGCGGGCTAGCAGGACTCCGGTATTCATCGCGTGACATTTCCCCGAAGGGACAGACACAGGATCGAAGAAGGACACATGCCGGCCAGCCTAAGTGTTCCGGAGCAGTAGCAAGCTACCAGGGCTCAGTGGAAGCACTAGGAGACATTTCCCGGTAAGAGAGTCTACTAAGGATAAACAACTAGATAGTCAGATCCCACACATAGCAATACACATTACACGTACGCATAACATGCAAGTATGTGCTGTACAACATGGCATCACAGCATAACTTAACAACTCAAATAGATAAAGGCTCAGAAGGGCCATCATAGCATTTATTGCAAACAGGGGTCACAAAACCCATCATACAGAGCATACAAGCAACAAGCGGAAGCATTACATGTCTGGGTACAGACATCTACAAATGAAAAAGGCTGAAAGCCTGACTATCTACAACGTCCGCTCAAGATCGTAGCTGAGGTAATAGCTACTAGTCGAAGTCCACGAGAACACTTGTAAGACCGAAGTCTCCGCTGCAAAAGCATAAATAAAGCAACATGAGTACAAAGATACTCAGCAAGACTTACATCAGATCCTATCATACATGCATTTGTATCAAGAGGGTAATGTGGGGTTTAGTTGCAGCAAGCCAGCTTTGACTCTGTGGCTATCCTGTTCTACGACTACCAGAAACTCTGGAGGTGAGACAACGTACACGAGTCCACTAATCACCATACAATACACTACTATGGATTCATCCCCGTCTCCCTACGAGAAGGCCATCCATAGCACTCACACTTGTCTTGAGCATTTTAGAGTATCCACTTCAAGTTGTCTATGTACCATGTAAGCATCCAAGAAGTCCATAACCGCGGACTCGGCTATTCGAATAGATCATGTTAACCCTGCAGGGGTGTACTTCTTCACACACGCTCTCGCCACTTACCGCCATGTACACGTCATGTATCTCGGCAACCTTCAAGCGGAAGCCTGGCGAGGGTGTCGGCCACGACCTGACTAACCACACAAGACTCTAATCCAGGTTTATTGCCTATTCGGGTTCCATCCGCAAGGAGATCCGGCCGGGGTGTCGCTCACGGCCCCAAACGATGTGAGCAGGGTTCCCAAGCCCACCATCCGGGTGCCACTTGGTACACCGTGCCACGTGTGCCTAGTCTGTCCCAAGCCCACCCTGCCGGGTGCCACTTGGTAGAAAAATAGCACTACCTACAAACACCAGAAACTAGTTGCGACTCCTGGACAGAGACCAAGTTGGTTAATAAGTCGAGAGGGGTCGAGTTACCGGAACCCAATGTGTGGTAGTATCGAGTCATTGGACAACATACATAGAACTCAGTGCTTAAGGACGGTTCCAGTGAGACAACCCACCATGTACTCCTACATGGCCTCTCACCGCTACCTTTACCAAATCGTGTTCACACACTTCACTCTCAGCATCAGAACATATCGTGACACTCCAATTCATTCCCAATGAATCAGACCTGACACAACTCTAAGCAATAGCAGGCATAGCATGGTAGGAACACATCAGTGGCTTCAATCAACTCCTACACATGCTAGTGGGTTTCAACTATTTACTGTGGCAATGACAGGTCATGCAGAGGAATGGGTTCAACTACCGCAGCACAAAGTAGCAGATGAACCGTTGTTGTCCTAATGCAATAACTGAGAGCAGGAGCGAGAGAGTAGGGTTTTATCGAAATGAACAAGGGGGTTTGCTTGCCTGGTAAATCAACAAGGGAGGCACTGCTTCACAGACAGGTACTCTGGAACGTCTCCGGAGCAGGACCTATCGAGAAGGAACGGTGCCGGCAATCAAACACAATCATATGCAACAATATGATGCATGAACATGGCATGTAGATGTGATGTTGTTTGAGCTAATGCAACTAGTAAACATTTGGTTTGAAGTCCATTTGAACCAAAGGTTCAAATGCATTTCTAAATTAAGTCTCTTATATATGCCATAATGTGTTTTCCCATATTCAGCATGTATAAGTTGGTTTTTCATGCATGAAACTAGTACAGATGGAAAGATTGCATTTTTCTGATAATTTTTCATATATAAATTATTTTAATCTGAGCTACGGTTGAATTGATATGAATTTTTGAAGTTTAAAACAATTTCTGGAATTTTCTGATTAAATTTAAATCCAGAATTATGTATATTGCGCCAGCATGACGTTAGCACGACGTCAGCGGTCAACTGGGCTGGTCCGGGTCAAACCTGACGTGTGGGGTCCACACGTCAGTGACAGGGGGTTAGACAGGGGGTTAATTTAATCCTAATTAAAAGTTAGTGGCGCTGGGGCCCACTGTCAGCGTCAGGGGGGGTTAGTTAATGGTGATTAGCACTAAGCTAATCACCTGCCGACGGGTCGGGCCCACATGGCAGGGCTCAGGCGACGGGGCTCGACGCCGGCGACCTTTGGACGCGGCGGAGTCCGCGCCACAGGCCACGGGGACGGCGTCTGAGAGCACCGGGGCGTAGCCCGGGCTCGTCCGCATCCAGGGGAGCAGACGGGAAGCCGCGGGGATGCCGGAGCTCGCCGGGGCGAAGCTCGGGGCGGCGGCCGGAGTTCGGCTTCGAGCGGAAAAGGGCTGCGGGGCACGGGGAGGCCACCTGAGGGGCTCGGCGGCACCCTCGTGGCACTGGGAGCGCGAAGGGATGCTCGGTTTGGGCGGAGGCGGGCCGAGACGGCGACGGTGACATGGACGGCGGCGAGAGGCTTCGACCGTGGTGGGGAACGGCGCTACGGCGCGGAAACGAGGGGGAGAAGAGAGGGAAACGGTGGAGGAGCTCACCGCGGATCCAACGGCGTCGTCGGCGAGCTCGGGGAAGGCTTGGGGCAGCCGGAGTGACGACGACGATCTCGTCGGCCGGAGCTTGAAGACGACGGCGATTGCGATGAAGCGGGGCTCCCCGGGTTGCTTGCTCGGTGAGGAGGGAGAGGGGGTCGCGGCGGAGCTCGGGGACTCTACGGAGGGGCGAGGGAACGGCGGGGAGCGCGTCGTTGGTGAGCTGCGGCGGCGGCAGTGCTTCGGGTGAGAGGGAGAGAGAGCAGGGGAAGGGAATGAGGGCGAGGGAGAGTGCGAGGGGGTCGGGGTGGCTGCGTGGCGTCGTCCGGGGCATCGAGGGCGACGAGAAGGGCGCCAGGCAGGCAGGGAGGGAGGTGGCGTGGCGCGGTGGCGCGCGCGCGCGCCGGGCACGCTCCGTCCCCTGTCGGGGAGGAAGACGACAGAGGAGGGGGGCCAGGTGGGCTGGGCCGCCTGTTGGCTGGGCCGGCCTGCTGCGGCTGGGCTGCACAGGGGAAGCCCCAGGTAAGCCCCTCCTTCTTTTATTTCTGTTTTCTATTTTTTTCTGACATTTGTTTTGATTTAATAAAATACTAAATCAATTTATTACCTTATGCCAATTTTTGCAGGAGCTAGATATATTATTCCAGAGCTCCTTTATAAATGGCATAATTTTTGGACCATATTTCATATATATAGAAATATATTTCCAATGCAAATATTTATCGAATTAATCCAAATGGCCAAAATAAATATCCATGAGCTCCTAAAAATATTGTTTTGATTTTTATCTCTGTCCAATATTTTCAGAGAGCAACATGAGCATTTTCTTGGACCCTTTTGGAGAAATTTTTATTTGGGTCATTTTCAAAAATGATTCTGAGGGTTCCACCAATCCTCATTTCAAATTTAAATGAAATTTAAATATGATGCACAAATGACTAGCTAGTCTAGGTCATACCAGACTAGGGATGTGACAACTCGCCCCCACTTGAAAAATCTCGTCCCGAGATTCAGGGGTCGACGGAAAGAAAGCGGGGTACTCCAGTCGAAGACGATCTTCTCGCTCCCAAGTAGCTTCTCTCTCGGAATGATGAGACCACTGAACTTTGAGAAACTTGATGTTCTGACGTCGAGTGACACGCTCTGCTTGATCAAGAATGCGAACCGGGTACTCTCGGTATGTGAGGTTATCTTGGAGATCAAGCGTTTCGTGGTCCACTCCGCGGATAGGATCCGAGAAGCAACGCCTGAGTTGAGAGACGTGGAAGACATCATGAACTCGAGAAAGATGTGGGGGTAGTTCCAATTGGTAGGCAACCTCTCCTCGTTTAGCGAGAATACGAAAAGGACCAATGTAACGAGGAGCCAACTTGCCCTTGATACCGAAACGATGGGTACCCTTCAAAGGAGTAACCCGAAGGTAAGCTTGGTCGCCAATTTCATAAGTCATATCCTTATGATGACGATCGTACTGACTCTTTCTGACGAGACTGGGCTGTTTTCAAATTCTCACGAATGATGCGAACTTGCTCTTCTGCCTCCTGGATCATGTCCGGTCCAAAGAATTGTCTTTCACCGGTTTCTGACCAGTTCAAAGGTGTTCGACATCTTCGTCCATAGAGAACCTCAAAAGGAGCTTTCTTGAGGCTGGATTGGTAGCTATTGTTATAAGCAAACTCGGCGAAAGGAAGACATTTCTCCCAATCCATACCGAATGAGATAACGCAAGCTCTGAGCATGTCTTCGAGAATTTGATTGACCCGTTCCACCTGACCACTCGACTGAGGGTGGAGAGCGGTACTGAAGGAAAGATGGGTTCCCATGGCAGTTTGGAAACTCTCCCAGAAATGAGAAGTGAAAAGGCTGCCACGGTCTGAATTGATCTCTAGTGGAACACCATGCAGTGACACTATTCGAGAAATATATAAGTCAGCAAGCTGACTAGCAGTGATACTCTCTCGAACAGGAAGGAAGTGAGCCACTTTGGAAAGACGATCAACGACTACGAAGATAGCGTTATTCCCTCTCTTGGTCCTGGGAAAGCCGGTGATGAAGTCCATACCAACTTTATCCCATTTCCATTCAGGAATAGCTAAAGGCTGAAGGGTGCCAGCAGGTCTTTGATGCTCTGCCTTAACGCGACGACATACGTCACATTTAGCAATGAACTCAGCGATTTCTCTCTTCATCCTAGTCCACCAGAACCTCTGGCGTAGGTCCTGATACATCTTAGTACTACCGGGATGAATCGTGAGAGGAGATTCATGCGCCTCCTTAAGAATCAACTGACGAAGATGTTGCTTCTTGGGAACCACCAAGCGATTCTCAAAGAAAACAACACCACGATCATCCATAGAGAAACATCCACCAACTCCCTTCTTAATGTTTCTCTTGATCCGGGTAATCCCTGTATCATGCTTCTGGGCTTCTATGATAAGGTCCACAAGGGTAGGTTTCGCCACCAAGGTAGAAAGAAAACCGCGAGGAGCTATGTGAAGATTAAGCTTACAGAATTCCTCATGGAGAAGTGGTTGGCCTTGCTGCAACATGAGATTGTTACAATAAGATTTACGGCTTAGAGCATCAGCCATGACATTGGCTTTGCCTTGGGTGTAGGTAATCCCCAGATCATAATCTGTGATCAACTCCAACCAACGTCTTTGCCTAAGGTTCAGATCCGGTTGGGTGAAGATATACTTGAGACTCTGGTGATCGGTGTAGATCTCGCAACGTTTACCAAGGAGGTAATGTCGCCAGGTCTTGAGTGCATAGACTACGGCTGCAAGCTCTAGATCATGTGTAGGATAATTCTCCTCATGTGGATGCAACTGTCGAGATGCATAGGCAATCACATGACGATCCTGCATAAGAATGCAACCTAGTCCCTGTCGTGAGGCGTCGCAGTAGATAATAAAGTCTTTAGTGAAATCCGGTGGCACAAGTATGGGAGCAGAAGTCAGGCGTCTTTTCAGTTCCTGAAAACTGTACTCACACTGTGGGGACCACTCGAACTTTTTATCTTTCTTGAGAAGTTCCGTGAGGGGTTTGGCTACTTTGGAGAAGTTTTCAACAAAGCGGCGACAATAGCTGGCTAGGCCAAGGAAACTCCTAACTTGTTTAACTGTCTCAGGTGGAGTCCAATCGAGAACGGCTTGAACTCTCTCGGGATTGACAGCAATGCCCTTACCAGAGATTACGTGACCTAAGTAGGTCACTTCTGACAACCAAAATTCACACTTGGAGAACTTGGCATAAAGGCGGTGCTCTCTGAGTTTTTCTAACACAAGTCTAAGATGTTCGGCATGCTCTTCCTCGTTCTTCGAGTAAATAAGAATATCATCGAGGTAAACCACGACGAACTTATCTAAGTACTCCATGAAGATCGAGTTCATCAAGCGGGAGAATGTAGCTGGGGCGTTGGTTAGCCAAAGGACATGACCGTGTACTCGTACTGGCCATAACGAGTGACAAAAGCTGTCTTGGGAATGTCCCCGTTTCTGATTTTGATTTGATGGTAGCCTAACCTTAAATCCATCTTGGAGAAGACTGAGGATCCAGCGAGCTGATCATACAGGTCGTTGATCCTGGGAAGCGGATACTTGTTCTTTATCGTGACCAAATTAACGGGACGATAATCTACAACCATCCGGTCCGTACCGTCTTTCTTCTTGACGAAGAGGACGGGGCAAGCCCAAGGAGAAGAACTAGGACGGATGAAACCCTTTTGCAAGGACTCATCGAGTTGTTTCTTAAGCTCGGCTAGTTCTAAGGGTGCCATCTTGTAAGGTCTCCTAGGAGATTGGAGCAGTTCCTGGGATAAGATCTATGACGAACTCTACATCTCTGTCAGGTGGAACACCTGGCAGTTCCTCTGGAAAGACATCCGGAAAGTCACGGACTACCGGGATATCTTCAAGGTCTGGAAGAGGGTGGCATTAAGAGAATAGAGCTGACGCTTTGCAACCCTAGTGGAGACAGTGACTATCTTGCCAGATGGGTGTGTAAGCTGAACAGATCTGGTGTAACAATCAATCTTGGCATGATGAGCTGTCATCCAGTCCATACCCAAGATGATGTTAATATCTGAGGACTTGAGGGCTACAAGTGATGCAAGGAATACAAGTCTGTCAACAAGGATTTCGTTACCATGGCTTACACTAGAGGTTTGCCATTTGGATCCAGGAGTTTGGATGACTAGCGGAGTTGGCATATCACAAAATGACAGATTGTGCAAGTTAGCATAGCTTTCAGAAATGAAGGAGTGAGATGCTCCAGTATCGAATAGAACTGATGCTGGGTGACAATTGACAAGGAGTGTACCAAGAACGACATCCGGATCATCATGAGCGTCTTTAGCTGAGACGTGATGCACACGTCCACGTTCAGTAGGGGCTGACTTAACACTGTTCATCTTGCGTGATGGCTTAACACAGCCAATAGTCTTCTCGGCCTTGGGTGGAGCATAACTAGTCTGAGAGCAGTCACGTGCATAGTGTCCTGGCTTCCCGCATGTGAAGCAAGTCCCTGAGGTTGGACGTGGACCCGCACTGACAAGCGGTCTACCAGTAGGCCTGGGTGGAACATATGACTGAGCTGGGAAAGGCACCACAGGGGATGGCCTCGGTGTATATCCGGAAGGAAGAGCGGAGTTTGGAACCCAAATCCGGCGCTTCTGGGAGCTAGAGCCAGAGGAGGATCCCAAATCACGGGTGTGCTTACGAGACTCCTCGTAAGTGAGCTGAGCTGTCTCTGCATTAATGGCTTTGTTCACAAGAGCTTGGAATGTATCACAATGATGCAGGTGGAGATCACGACGCAACTTGGGGTTGAGACCCTTCCGGAACCTAGCCTGCTTCTTGGCGTCCGTGGACACTTCTTCTGTAGCATAGCGAGCGAGGTTCTCAAACTCTCGGCTGTAAGCATCAACGGCCATCTTACTCTGGGTGAAACTACAGAACTCTTCTCTCTTGCGATCAAGAAGGGCCTGGGGAATGTGATGCTCGCGAAAAGCCTCAGTGAAATCCTTCCAGGTAGGAGTCTGGCCAGCTGGAAGCATAGCCTCATAGTTCTGCCACCAAAGACTAGCAGGACCTTCCAGGTGGTATGCAGCATAGGTGACCTTATCATCTTCAGCTACGCTCACGGAAAGCAGCTTATGAGTGATGCTACGGAGCCAGTCATCTGCATCGAGTGGCTCGATGGAATGATGAAAGGTAGGTGGGTGCAAACGAATGAAGTCATGAATGGTAGCAGACCCTTTGAACTGATGTGCGGTGTTCTCCTCGATACGTGCCAACAAACGATTAGACTCACGCTTGTTCCTCTCCATTTCTAACATGAACTCTGCCAACGAAGGCTGGTCGGGAGGATCCTCATCCCTACCATAACCATGGTTCTGGCTACGAGCAACAGAACTTGATGACATCCTGGTGAAACGAAACCAGAGACGGAATCAGCATCAACTATGGACTGTAGAATGTAGGACAAGGAATTAGTATCACTCGAACTCCTAGGGAAATTCCGGCAGCATAACGGCAGTAAAATGCTCAGAATGAGACATCCTACTAAAAATGGGGTGGTAACATACTCATCAGCATTACTCAAGGTTCTGAGATCATACTAAACAGACTACACCGGAAATACTCAAAACTGGGGTATGACTCTGATCAACCAGTCCTATGGAACTACGGAGTAGTAACACGTGATCCTGATAGACGGAAGAGAAGCCTAGTTCCTTAACCCCGTCGGAAAGATAGGATGACTCAGATCAGAAGGCCATGAGGTAAAGGAGTAAAAAGAGCCTTACGTTCCTTCCCACAATCAATTCCCTTACATAACTAAAGAATTTCTAGACTCAACTTCGACCAGTATGGCTTCGTAAACCTACAGGTAGTCAGGCTCTGATACCAAGCTGTCGGGACCCCGACTCAATGCCACATCGATCTAGCATGTAACACCTCATATCACTTTGCGGCCTCACGCACGGTATCCCCACGGGTGTCGCCTTACCTTTGCCCGGGACCGTTTGCGCATTTTGGCACACGTATATGATGGTGTCGCTAGCATCCATATGATAAAGAGCCCGGGCTGACATGGCTAGTCGTAAACCCAAAGTGGCACTAACTTACAGGGACAGGCATCCATGACCCAGCATCGAACGTGTCGGTCATCAGCGAGTGAATCCAGGCTGTAGCACTGGGCTAACAGGACTCCGGTGAACCGGGCTGTAGCGGGCTAGCAGGACTCCGGTATTCATCGCGTGACATTTCCCCGAAGGGACAGACACAGGATCGAAGAAGGACACATGCCGGCCAGCCTAAGTGTTCCGGAGCAGTAGCAAGCTACCAGGGCTCAGTGGAAGCACTAGGAGACATTTCCCGGTAAGAGAGTCTACTAAGGATAAACAACTAGATAGTCAGATCCCACACATAGCAATACACATTACACGTACGCATAACATGCAAGTAGGTGCTGTACAACATGGCATCACAGCATAACTCAACAACTCATATAGATAAAGGCTCAGAAGAGCCATCATAGCATTTATTGCAAACAGGGGTCACAAAACCCATCATACAGAGCATACAAGCAACAAGCGGAAGCATTACATGTCTGGGTACAGACATCTACAAATGAAAAAGGCTGAAAGCCTGACTATCTACAACGTCCGCTCAAGATCGTAGCTGAGGTACTAGCTACTAGTCGAAGTCCACGAGAACACTAGTAAGACCGAAGTCTCCGCTGCAAAAGCATAAATAAAGCAACATGAGTACAAAGGTACTCAGCAAGACTTACATCAGATCCTATCATACATGCATTTGTATCAAGAGGGTAATGTGGGGTTTAGTTGCAGCAAGCCAGCTTTGACTCTGTGGCTATCCTGTTCTACGACTACCAGAAACTCTGGAGGTGAGACAACGTACACGAGTCCACTAATCACCATACAATACACTACTATGGATTCATCCCCGTCTCCCTACGAGAAGGCCATCCATAGCACTCACACTTGTCTTGAGCATTTTAGAGTATCCACTTCAAGTTGTCTATGTACCATGTAAGCATCCAAGAAGTCCATAACCGCGGACCCGGCTATTCGAATAGATCATGTTAACCCTGCAGGGGTGTACTTCTTCACACACGCTCTCGCCACTTACCGCCATGTACACGTCATGTATCTCGGCAACCTTCAAGCGGAAGCCTGGCGAGGGTGTCGGCCACGACCTGACTAACCACACAAGACTCTAGTCCAGGTTTATCGCCTATTCGGGTTCCATCCGCAAGGAGATCCGGCCGGGGTGTCGCTCACGGCCCCAAACGATGTGAGCAGGGTTCCCAAGCCCACCATCCGGGTGCCACTTGGTACACCGTGCCACGTGTGCCTAGTCTGTCCCAAGCCCACCCTGCCGGGTGCCACTTGGTAGAAAAATAGCACTACCTACAAACACCAGAAACTAGTTGCGACTCCTGGACAGAGACCAAGTTGGTTAATAAGTCGAGAGGGGTCGAGTTACCGGAACCCAATGTGTGGTAGTATCGAGTCATTGGACAACATACATAGAACTCAGTGCTTAAGGACGGTTCCAGTGAGACAACCCACCATGTACTCCTACATGGCCTCTCACCGCTACCTTTACCAAATCGTGTTCACACACTTCACTCTCAGCATCAGAACATATCGTGACACTCCAATTCATTCCCAATGAATCAGACCTGACACAACTCTAAGCAATAGCAGGCATAGCATGGTAGGAACACATCAGTGGCTTCAATCAACTCCTACACATGCTAGTGGGTTTCAACTATTTACTGTGGCAATGACAGGTCATGCAGAGGAATGGGTTCAACTACCGCAGCACAAAGTAGCAGATGAACCGTTGTTGTCCTAATGCAATAACTGAGAGCAGGAGCGAGAGAGTAGGGTTTTATCGAAATGAACAAGGGGGTTTGCTTGCCTGGTAAATCAACAAGGGAGGCACTGCTTCACAGACAGGTACTCTGGAACGTCTCCGGAGCAGGACCTATCGAGAAGGAACGGTGCCGGCAATCAATACACAATCATATGCAACAATATGATGCATGAACATGGCATGTAGATGTGATGCTGTTTGAGCTAATGCAACTAGTAATCATTTGGTTTGAAGTCCATTTGAACCAAAGGTTCAAATGCATTTCTAAATTAAGTCTCTTATATATGCCATAATGTGTTTTCCCATATTCAGCATGTATAAGTTGGTTTTTCATGCATGAAACTAGTACAGATGGAAAGATTGCATTTTTCTGATAATTTTTCATATATAAATTATTTTAATCTGAGCTACGGTTGAATTGATATGAATTTTTGAAGTTTAAAACAATTTCTGGAATTTTCTGATTAAATTTAAATCCAGAAATTATATATTGCGCCAGCATGACGTCAGCACGACGTCAGCGGTCAACTGGGCTGGTCCGGGTCAAACCTGACGTGTGGGGACCCACACGTCAGTGACAGGGGGTTAAACAGGGGTTAATTTAATCCTAATTAAAAGTTAGTGGCGCTGGGGCCCACTGTCAGTGTCAGGGGGGGTTAGTTAATGGTGATTAGCACTAAGCTAATCACCTGCGACGGGTCGGGCCCACATGGCAGGGCTCAGGCGACGGGGCTCGCCGCCGGCGACCTCTGGACGCGGCGGAGTCCGCGCCACAGGCCACGGCGACGGCGTCTGAGAGCACCGGGGCGTAGCCCGGGCTCGTCCGCATCCAGGGGAGCAGACGGGAAGCTGCGGGGATGCCGGAGCTCGGCGGAGCGAAGCTCGGGGCGGCGGCCGGAGTTCGGCTTCAAGCGGAAAAGGGCTGCGGGGCACGGGAAGGCCACCTGAGGGGCTCGGCGGCACCCTCGTGGCACTGGGAGCGCGAAGGGATGCTCGGTTTGGGCGGAGGCGGGCCGAGACGGCGACGGTGACATGGACGGCGGCGAGAGGCTTCGGCCGTGGTGGGGAATGGCGCTACGGCGCGGAAACGAGGGGGAGAAGAGAGGGGAACGGTGGAGGAGCTCACCGCGGATCCAACGACGTCGTCGGCGAGCTCGGGGAAGGCTTGGGGCAGCCGGAGCGACGACGACGATCTCGTCGGCCGGAGCTTGAAGACGACGGCGATTGCGATGAAGCGGGGCTCCCCCGGGTTGCTTGCTCGGTGAGGAGGGAGAGGGGGTCGCGGCGGAGCTCGGGGACTCTACGGAGGGGCGAGGGAACGGCGGGGAGCGCGTCGTTGGTGAGCTGCGGCGGCGGCAGTGCTTCGGGTGAGAGGGAGAGAGAGCAGGGGAAGGGAATGAGGGCGAGGGAGAGTGCGAGGGGGTCGGGGTGGCTGCGTGGCGTCGTCCGGGGCATCGAGGGCGACGAGAAGGGCGCCAGGCAGGCAGGGAGGGAGGTGGCGTGGCGCGGTGGCGCGCGCGCGCGCCGGGCACGCTCCGTCCCCCTGTCAGGGAGGAAGACGACAGAGGAGGGGGGCCAGGTGGGCTGGGCCGCCTGCTGGCTGGGCCGGCCTTCTGCGGCTGGGCTGCACAGGGGGAAGCCCCAGGTAAGCCCCTCCTCTTTATTTCTGTTTTCTATTTTTTTCTGACATTTGTTTTGATTTAATAAAATACTAAATCAATTTAATACCTTATGCCAATTTTTGCAGGAGCTAGATATATTATTCCAGAGCTCCTTTATAAATGGCATAATTTTTGGACCATATTTCATATATATAGCAATATATTTCCAATGCAAATATTTATCGAATTAATCCAAATGGCCAAAATAAATATCCATGAGCTCCTAAAAATATTGTTTTGATTTTTATCTCTGTCCAATATTTTCAGAGAGCAACATGAGCATTTTCTTGGACCCTTTTGGAGAAATTTTTTATTTGGGTCATTTTCAAAAATGATTCTGAGGGTTCCACCAATCCTCAATTCAAATTTAAATGAAATTTAAACATGATGCACAAATGACTAGCTAGTCTAGGTCATACCAGACTAGGGATGTGACAGAGTTTGCAATCCATCTCCGTGAGACTGAGATCCTTATTGGTAAGACCGAAATGATTAGGGTTTGTGGATATGGCTATGTCAAGTGAACTCGGTGGCGCCGGATATATCAAATCGGTGGGGATGAGTTCGACTTTAGGTTTAGGACATATGTGTAAATGAGAAAGTGGTTGAGGGTTTTTGGAGCATATTACTAAGCATTTTGAGCAAGCAAGCCATTAAGCAACACCTCATACCCTTTTAACATTATTGGCTTTTCCTATGGACTCAATGTGATCTTGGATCACCAAAATGAAAATGTAGAGTCTTGAGCTTTTGCCAATATGTGTCCTTAGCATTTTGAGGGGTCCACATCTCTAGTGCATGCCATACCAACCATTGAACTTTCTGAAACATTGATCTTGAAAGAATATTAGTCCAATGAGCCATATATTGTTATGAATTACCAAAACCACCTGGGGTTTAGTTGCACTTTCACTTCATTTTCATGACCATGAGTCATTGGTATACTAACCCGCCCTGGCATTTGACTTTAGTGGCCAATATAAGTATTGATTACTTTCAGTTTATATGACAAAACATCAAGTTAGCACCTGAATTCAAAGATGATGTAAAGCAAAGCAGCATATATAATTTGATCGGGCATACAAAGAAGCTTGGTCGCCCAGATGTTTGATCATTAGTTCAAAAAATATGCATGATGGCACGACAAGACAATTAACTGTTTGCAGCTATGGCTATTACAAGGCTACAAGATAAGCCCAAAAGTTTTCTCATAAAGTCTAAAAGGAGTTAAATCACTCATTTGAACCGGCCTCATAGCCGTCCGGGTTATGACCAGCCGGGTTAACATCATCCTGGTGTCTTGCAATTGAGGCTTCCGGGTTACCCCATGTCGGCTCTTCGTCGCTTGCAATCTAAAGATTGTCCAATGTCCAGGTGATACCAGTTAACGCCTCAAAGGTTGCTTCATCATTCAGGATAAGAAAATATGCTACACCTTTGGGGAGTTAAATCCACAATGTTGAAGGAGGGCAGCTTGATACGAGTGTTGTTGCTGCCGTAAGCCGACTGATACTTTGTTAGATCTAGCTGTTGTGCCAGTTGACGCCAAAGGCCGCATTTCTTAGACACATTTGGCAAAGTCTACTTCAATGAAGACAGACCCATCATCACTATATTCTGGACACCCGCCATCCATCTCTGTTGGTTCAGTTCTGATTGGTAAGCTTTTGCCCAGCTTAGTGCAGTGATGGCTCCTAAATGGGCGGCTGATAGTTTCAGTTCTTCAATTTGCTTCGGCATTGTTGATAATTGATCCAACACAGTCTTCATGAGTGGTGGCGGCTTCTTTCCATTGGATACAGCTACAAGTGTTCGAAGGCTGCTAGCATATAACTTCTCTGTTAAGCAGTAGATGGCCTTCAGCTTGGTCACCACACTGTGCCCAAGGTTGGCACTTCTGGCACCTAATTTGCATTCAAAGAAAGAGTCGTCAAACGAGTTAGAATCATATTTCTTAAGTTGTCGGGCGAGTCATTTCAATAACTTACAAATCTTACAAAAGATGGCGGCAGTCATTTCAGAGACAGGATGCTTTAAGCCAGCCAACTCTGCAGCCACCGGCTGAAGTTGGTCTTCAGCATCCTCGACACATTTCAATAAGGTGGGTTTTAAGTTTCTAAGGTAGATCTGTTAGCATCAAATTTGGCATTCATTTTTTCTAAGTCTTCCAAAGAAGACTTCAAGCTTGATTCAGCCTTGGCGCGTTCTGCTTGTTCTGATTTTAAGTTCTTTCTTAAGTCGGCCAAATTTGACTTGCCCAGGCTTAATGCTTCTGCAAATTAAACAAAGGATTATCATTTAAAGAAAACACTAAAGTGTGTTGGTTTTGTTAAGATGACCTTTGACACAAATGTTAGGCTACACTTATTTAAGTCCCAAGCACATTGCAAGCAATATCCTTGGCACTTGGGGGCTAATGTATGTCGTTTTCTTCAAATTATATTGAAGACCTGGCTTTCCTTATAAATCTAAGCCGGCCCTTGGGGGCTACACCTAATTTTCTTCTAAGTGGTTGTGAGGAAAGACCCGGCTCATCTTAAAAAGTTGAGCTAACCTTTGGGGGCTACATGATGATTCTTTTCTAGCAAGATTGAAAGATCCGGCTTATTATCTACATGATAACCCGCCCCTTGGGGGATACAATTGGGAATTTATAGAACTCCTTTTTCAAGTCTTCACCACATTCAAAGATTTTCTTATGGTCAAGACTTGGGGGCTACATACAGGGATATAATAGGAGAAAAGTTAAACATACCTCATACTTCTGCTTCATTATCTGTACCAAGCTGGCTTCCATGTATTGGCTTGTATTCAAACGGCTCCAGTATCCGGTGTATACTTCTTCAGCGCTAAGTGCCTCACAGTTTGGCAGATCAAGCTTTGTGTCACTCTTTTTTAGCAAGAGCGGCTCCTCTTTGGCTGAGTGCTTAGCCAGCACGGTGGAGGTCTTGGGGTTGAATGACCCGTCCCAATGATAGAAATGTCATCTTTGTTTTCTCAGAAGGAATTTCTTCAATATACTTGGCGGGTCACGATTATTCGCCGGGTTAGCTTGAATATCCGTGGCCTCAGTGGCTGTTGCATCAGCTTATGGAGACGGGTCATCTTGCGTGTTATGATGCTCTTCGGGTTGTTTGATGTTGACTTCTGGGGTCACCAGCACTTGTTCCTCTGACTCGGGGATTTGGGTCCCTTGGAAGAATTGCGAACCTTTATTTTCTTCTCCATGGCTTTGACCCTATGATCACATTGGAGTATTAAGATATATATGATAATAATATTTAAAACTATAAGTAAATGCAAGGACTTGCCCTCGGTTTACAATGAAGGCAGGCAGCTGGATTTGAGATGAGCTGCCTGAAGACGGTGGCGACTCCTGGTAATTGGAGTCAGAAGGGTTAAGAGGATATCTTATAAGACCAGCTTTGGGTAAAGAAGAAGTTAGACTGTGTGGCACCTCAGCAGGCTGCTTACGAGCAGAGGGTTCATGACTTAACCCGACCACTAAATTGCCTGAGCCGCCACTTCGAGTCTAGCATCTTAGGTCATGCTGAGTTTTCTTCAAAACAAAGTGTGGATCTAAGTGAGCCTCTGGGTGAGAAAATTTTACTTTCCGGACAACCCGCCGTATCCTATCTGGAGGTGTGGAGTCTAAGTCGGAAGAGAAAGGAATTACCTCAGGGTCATCAGCCCGGCTTGTGGCAACCTCATCCAGAGAACAAGAGGCGTCAACTAATTCAACAAAGAGTCGGCCAAGAGAATCAAGTTCTACCTCTGATTGATTGTCGGCATCAGTTGACCCGCCCATGGTAGCCGCTTCAGGTACAGCAGTTGTCTTGTTCTTCTTAAACTTTGGGCTAGTCCTAGTCTTGGCCGCAGCAGTTTTTATCTTCCTTTTCCAAAAGGCAGAGTCGGTTTGTTTGTTAAAAAAAGATTGATAAGTGAGACATAGAATAAAATAAAGGATATTTAAGCCGAGTATAAAACAATGATTACAGCTAGGGCCGGGTTGAGTTTGAAGAATGGTGACAACCCTATCTTATTACATCTCTTCGAGACTCCCCAAGTAAAGAGTTCACAGCTTGAAAATTTTCCTCCGCAGTAAAGTCATCAGAGCTATATCGTTGAGGATCATCTGACTCGCCAGAGTATTGATGCATTAAGCGGAGCCGGCGGCTTAAAGGAAGAATTTTCCATGATACCCAGCAGTGGGCTAAGTCAACTCCAGTTAGTCCATTAGCTAGCAAAGCTGACACTTTGGAATAGTATGGAGTGCCTCAGTATATTCATGTGGAAGGATTTTGCTTGGCAGGTCAAAGTTGATAGGGAAACGATTAGCCTGATAACCCGATAAGGGATTTTCATCAGATGGAGTAGTACTCTTGATATAAAACCAAGTTTCCGCCCATCCTTTGGTGTGGCTTAGTAAAGTAGCTGCAGGAAAGCAGCCGTCTCTGCATCTCTGGATTGAGACTCTGCCTAATTCTTGAGTCGGAACACTTGCACATTCAGTTTCGCGATTTATATAAAAAAATTCCTTAAAGAGAGAAATAGTAGGCTCTACTTGCAGATAAGCTTCACAAAAGATTTGAAAGTGGCAAATGTTCATTACTGAATTGGGGCCTATATCTTCAGTTGAAGGCCGAAATAGTGCAAGATGTCTCGAAAGAATTTTGACCCGGGTGGTGTGAAGCCTCTGAGGATATGATCAGTAAAGACTATCACTTCTCCTTCACCAGGATTGGGGACATTCTCGACTTGGCTGACACGCCAACCAATCTCTTCCCGAGTCGCCAAGAGACCTTGATCCACAACATCTTTAAGGATTGTGTCAGTAACTAGGGAGGGACCCCAGTTGCAGAGGGTGGTTTTTGTCATATCGAGCCGCCTAAAAGATGATGGAAGCTGTAGAACCAGAATATGGCGGGTTATTTGATGAGCATGAAGATAAGCCGCCCTAAGTGATGGTGACTCAAGTAAAATGAATAACTGCTGAAATATTGAAGAATTACAGTTATGTTCATAAGCCGCCCAAGATGCAAGGCGAGTTATCTAAAAATTGGGGATTGTTGAAAATTCTGTTAAGTGTGGAATAAACAGGTTTCACAATCAATCAGCTATATTTATAGATCTATGGGTAGTTTAGAAAAGAAAAATAATTGCTAAACGTCAAGGGTGGTGATGGAAGAGTTAGCAGGATGCCCATTGATTCCAGAGAGAGTACAAGTTGTCCAAAATATGGGATGATGTCAAAACTGCTACCGCAATATTTTTATGCTGCTTTGGATCAAAAAACAAGATTTTTTCCAAGGCATGATGAACTAAGAAAGATATGAACACCAATGAATCCCATGAACTTAGATGAACTAATGTAGATCTGAGAGAGAAGGGAAGTGGTACATGAGGAAGGCTAGAGGTGTGCCGCTGAGTCTCGACGTGACAGGGTGGAGTTGCGGCTTCGATTGAAGAAGGCTGGTGCGGTTCGTCAGGCATGACAGAGCTCCGGTTGTGTAGGGACCCATGAGGAAGAAGAAGAAGCAGAGAGGGCTAGGTAAAAGGTAAAAAGAGGGGGCCCTCGTGCCTATTTATAAGGAAAAAAGGAAACAGCAAATGACCGGTGCGAAAGTTGAGGAGGCACAATAAATTTTATAATAAAGGGGTGCCTCGATTACTGGAATGATAGATTTATGCAAAGATTTGTTAGGACGTCATGGAGGTTTTCTTGAAATTGCGGAGGTGGCATCATCTTTCCTCATGGCGGGTTATGAAGATATTCAAGACTGAGATTAAAAGGAATAAAAAGGAGACTCGCCACATGGAGAGGTTGAAGATTGACATGAACAAGTTCAAATCAATCGGGGGCCTAATGTTGGGGATATAACCCCGTGATATAACCCACCCTAAAAGGGTCAGGTTAGGCCCCTGGCGACTCAAGGTGACGGGCCTTAGACAAGCCCAGGTGGTCAAGGTGCAGGACTGAAGAAGCGACTTACAAGATGGGCCGGATTGAGCCCAAGGTAAGAAGACGGTGCGTGGCCTAGAAGTGTAAATCGCCCAATGATGCCTTGCCGTGAAAGGCAAGGCGAATTAGAGTTAGGATCAGTTACGAAACATGACCTACCCAGACTCTTGTAAGAAGGCGTCCTCGACCTATATATAAAGGCGAGTCCCCGGCGTAGAATAAATAGGGGACAATCAATCGATAACTAGGTCAAGTGAATCTGCTCCCTGGTAATCAATACTCAAGCAATACAACATAAAGCAGGACGTAGGCTTTTACCTCCACCATGAGGGGCCGAACCTGGGTAATCCTGTGTCTCTCGTCCCGCTCAATCCCGATAAGTTAGTCACCGTTGCGATGGCCTCACGCTTAAGTCCTTTCATGAGGACATCTGCCGTGACAAAACCACGACAGGCAGCGATGGAAGTGAAAATTTAGGTTCATTAAGACCATAGAGTTCAGAAACTTTCCCCAAACTAAATCCTCAATATTTTCCTCCCAAATTGATTGAAGGTGAGGTTTCATGATCATGGTCAACATGACAGCCTGGGAAAAGGAACTTATAAAGGAACTATTTTTCCCAGAACATGTCTCTTACGTTAAATAGTAATATAACATATTTCTCCGCGGACCTTTGTTTATAAAACCGTATAGCCGGATTGCCTTGTTTTCCGTAAATCTTTGCCCTTATAACGGTGTTATGAAGTAGGAAAACACTCCTCGGCTACTGGATGATGAGGTTGAAGCCGATGGTCAGTCAACAAAGTTTGTACAATGCAGATCCGAGGATTAATGATGTAAAGTACTTGGATACATAGAATCATTACACATGAATTGTGGTTAAAGTCAATTTACTCTGGATATCGATCCTTAGTTCAGTCACCCTTGCACAAATTAAGGCTCGGGGGCTACTGGGCTTGGCGCTTCTCACATAAAAGCCATTAACAGGTTACATCAATCCCCTGATCTGGTGTTGCCACCGGACCAGTGGCTCGGGGGCTACTGCATTGCCTATTCAATGCAGAAGATTCAAAGTGCAAAACAGTTTCAGAGGAGATTATGATCCTCAAGTTGGTCGGCCGCACCCAACCCGAGTCTCGAGGACTATGCACACCGCGTTTTCGTTCCTAAGTTTGTTGTCGAGCTAGGAGTTGATCCTCAGGCCAATTTCGTGAATCGACCCGAGTCTCAGGGGCTACTGGGATCAGCAGTTTTATATTTTCCTTCAGGTGCATCTCGGATTTTTGGCCGACGCACACCTTGAGGGCTACTGGTTGTATATCTCGGCAGAGAATAAATTGCAACAATTGAAAAAAATTCGCAAAAATGAGCCCGCGGCCGAGCTGGTGCACCACCTCGGAAGTAGTCTGGCATAGAGCTCGGATGCAAGTGGCTAGCTCCCTACAAGACATTTCTGGCATTAAGCTCGGCTGAACTCCTTCAACTTTTTTAAAACCGAGGTAATCTATGACACCTCGGATGCAGGCCGCCGTTGGAGCTCGGCTGCAAAAAGACACCTCGGGTGCAGTCCGACATTGGAGCTCGGCTGCAAGAGGACGCCGCCACCCGGGAAAAACTTCAAACCTCAGGCGTAGCATAAAAAATAGCAAGGCATTCGTAAAGGCCAAGAACCTAAAGGGGCTCCTGGATGCCCCACGTGTCAACTCTTCAGATACACCTCGGCGATCCTCGAGATCGGAGATGAGAATATTTGTTGAATCAGTTTTCAACACCGATGACCGAAGACGAAGAACAATTTGGAAGAACCGAGAAGCGTCCCCAACTTGAAGATCGGTTCAGGGGGGCTACTAACAATATCCTGGACTAGGGGGTACTCATCACGTCGTCTCCCGGCCAGGTGGATCAGGCCGAGGACCCCCATGGCGGTTCACTAATGGGCCACTTCGGACAGACCATGGCATATACAAGGAAGACTCCACAAGACTTGACGCCCAAGTCGTGGACTCTTCTAACCCCTAGGCCTCCGGTGTATTATATAAACCGAGGCCAGGCTAGTCGATAGATCATCTAATATTTATTAGAACAATCTCATGGTAGATACATGTACTCTGTACGACACCCCATATGAATACAATGAAAAGCATGACGTACGGTATTATCTCTTCGAGAGAGCCCAAACCTGAGTAAAATCATGTGTTCATGTTTCCGCCGCTCCAAGACGACTAGCTTAGGACCCCTACTACGAGATATGCCGGATTTAGAACCGACACCGGGGTTGGGGGTTCCTTGAGGCGAACATAATCGTTCGCTCTATCAAACCCGTCAAGGGAATGGATAGTGTGTTGGAAGATCCTCTAGTTTTCCTTTTACGGTCAAATCAGAGAGCTTTATTCAGACAAATACACTCCTGGGACAATCATCCAGAAGGCTGGTCACAAGGAAGCTAGGAGTTTCATCAGGTCAGCTCTAGGTCACATTCAAAGCGTAGGCATGTTTTAAATTTGATACATACCAAAACAGAACAATATTTTAACTTATATCATATTTACCTAGGTATCAATAATGTACAAACCGTATAATCAAGACGACATAAATTGAATAAAATGAATGCACTGAGTTTTTTTAGGAACCAAAGGGCTTTATTAATTTATAACAGCGTTCAAAGGGATACAAATAATCTTTGGTAATGAAACAAGCCAAACATGGCGCCCAATGGCTAGAGTAGTAGATGCCTTGGCCAAAGCATGGGCTTCAGTATTGTTTTGGCGACGCTCGTGACCAAAAATGATTTTTCTGAAAGAAACTCGCCGCAGATCAATGTCACGAAGGATAGCAGCGTAGTGCCACGGGGTTTGGGAGTTTATGTTGTTAATCACTTCCAAGCAGTCAGACACCACATAAACCGAAGGTTGCATCAGGTCCTCAGCTAGTGATAGAGCTTCAGTACAAGCTTGCGCTTCCAGACTCGGAGGGTCAACTAGACCTTCATATACAACAGCAGGAGGTGATCAAAGTTGTACGTCCCCAGCGCTCTCTTCCCCAGCGCTCTCTTCCCCAGCCTGCCGCCGGTGGCCGCTCCGGCCCCGGCGTCCACCTCTCTCTCACCCCTCCGCCGGGTGCCACTCCGGCCCCGGCGTCCACCTTCCCTCCGGCCATGGCGTCCGGTTCCAGCAGTCCTCCTTCGGTGTCCTCCTCCATGCGGCCTGTGGTGTCTGGGCTAGGGCTCTCTGCCTCCCCCGGGTCGGCGCGCTCCTCGTCCGCCGGTGCGGCTACCCTGGTGGCCGGGGCGGCGGCACCGGAGGCAGGGTGGTGACGGCCGGGTCCGTCTCGTAAGGCCATGTGGCGGCGGCGCCGGGCTCTGAGGCGCCAGCAGGGGGCTGGTGTCCAGAGGCGTGCAGATTCGCCGACTTCTTCGGAGAGGAGGCAGATTCCCCCGGATCTCTTCGGGCTCTGCTTCAGGTGTTTCCAGGATGGGCATCAGCGTCAAGAGTGCACAAACGAGCCTCTTTGCATCAGGTGTGGGTTTGCGGGGCATGTCTCGTCGCAGTGTACGCTCCCGCGCAGCCTGATGTCGGAGGAGGAGCTCCGGCGGGCGGTCATCGCCAAGGTGGCCAGGAAGGAGCCGGTAGAGAGTCGGTCACCATCTCCGGAGGTGGGGGTGCTGGTGCCTAGGCAGAGCATGCCGCCGGCATCGCTCTCGCCAGGCGCGCCCACCCCCGCTCCGATGGTCGCGGACGCTGCTTTCTTGGCGGCTCCGTCGGAAGTTTGCATCTTGCAGCGCTCTGCTGGGATGGATGACCTCAAGCGGAGGCTGAAGATGGCGGTTGTGGCGTATGTGGGGGGTCCAAGGCCGCCGGTATCTTGCGACGACGCGACAGTTGCTCTCTCGGTCCAGTTGGGGGTGCCAAGGCACAAGTTCTCCGTCCACAAGTTCCATCTGGAGGATTTCCTCGTGGTGTTCGCCGCACATGAGTTCAGGAACCGCGCTCTCGCCGTGCCGTTCGTGGAGCATCTGGGTGTCAAGATCTTCATCAGACCATGGCTTCGGCAGGCGCAAGCGGCGTCGAGGATTATGCGCACCCATGTTGATCTCATGATTGAAGGGATTCCCTCTCACGCATGGTCGCAGGAATCGGCGGCAGAGCTTCTGGGCAGCTCCTGTCTCATCGAGAGTCTGGCCCCAGAAACGATGAGCAGAGAAGATCTCTCCTTGTTCAAATTGCGTGCTTGGTGTGTGGATCCTGACGAGGTGCCTGTTTTCCGTCGACTGTGGGTGCCGGAACCGCCAGAGCCGAAGGTGCATCAAGTCAAGTATCGGCAGCTTCTGGAGTACCCGATCTTAATCCACATTAGTCGTATGCGCGATTTCACAGCCCCTGAGAATTGGAGGAGGGATGCGAGCTCGGGTGACAGTGGGCAGAGTGGATTGCCTGATGATTCTTTTGGTTCGCATCCGGGTAGAGACTGGGTTGTGCAGCCATGGACGCGTGGTGTCAGGGATGATCGTGGTGCGGGGAGGCATCTACCAGGGCCGGCGGCCGGAGAGGGCCGGGGTTCCTACCGGCAGGCGCTGGTGGGGAGGCTGGGCCCCTCGGATTGGAGGATTCCTTCCATGTCGTCTGGTGCGCCAGTGATGTTTTCTGCTGCTGGGGGGCCACTGGGATGCAGACTGTCGGGAGACCAAGACCAAGACCGAATGATTCAAATGCGAATCGTCCTAGAGGTGCGAGGGCGAATATGGTGGCGACACATGGCGAAGCAAGTTTGGCTGCCACTGCTGGACCGAGGGGCAATCAGGATGCTGGTTTGAGTATGATTGGCGAGCAACTGGTCAGGGAGGATCCCGAGGTGGATAAGGGGCCGGTTTTGGTCATGGATGGCCAGCTGGCGGGGGCAGGGTTGCCTGTCCGGACGACTGACCCCACACAGCACACTAACCCAGACGATTTGGTGGGGGAGGCTCTGCCGGTCCGGTCGGCAGACCCCACGCAGCACGCTATCCCAAAGGATCGGGTGGGGGTGGCCCTGCCACCAAAGGGCACTGTGGAGTTGGTGACTGAGGCTCCGGATCCGGTGCGGATGGCCACAGCTGAGGCTGCTGTGGGATTGGGGGTAGAAGGTAGGATCGGAGCACAAACGATCCAGGAGACAACTATCGACCAGCAGGAGGATGGGATGGTTCGGGGTGGGGACCAGGCCCAGGCTGTGGGCTGGGACCCAGTGACAGAGATCCTGCGAACTGATGTGGTGCTCGGGATTGATGCGGCGCACATGCAGGATTTGGCATCGGATCCTGAGCATCTACCGCTACAAGAGAATGACATGACCACGTCCAGGGCACATGGATGCGAGGGCACTTTGGTGCATGGGCGAGAGCTTGTTCTTCATGGAGAGAACCAGGATCAGACTGGCATGCCTGCCGTGCTTCCTTCCAGAGAGCAAGTTGCAATTGGGAACATCAAATCCTTTTGCGCAGGGTTATTGAAAAAACTCGTGCCGCCACTTCTCAAGGAAATAGAAGGGATCCGAGGTGTGAGGGCAGGGCAAGATCCATTCACGCCGCGACGGGCTACCAGGTCAGGATGTGGCATAGGGACGAGGAAATCTAAAGCGACAATGGCGGAGGCAGTTTTGCTGAAAACACTTGGTATTGTAGGGGATGATCTAGCGGTCTCGGAGGACGCGCGAGGTCAACTACGATCGGTGTTTGACTCGCCACTTCAAGAAGGCCAGCTTAGGGCAATTGCTGCAATCTTCGGCAAGGTGATCCCGACGAACCTGACCCAAGAGTTGATGGAGGTGGCACCAGAGACGGCAATCCAGGTCTAGTGGGTGGCCGTGTGACATGGGGAGTCTGCATTCTCCAATGTCATACAACGCTATGGAGGTGGTGTGTTGGAATGTCCGAGGGCTGAACAGCCCTGACAAGAGAAAGGCGCTCCGGGAGTTCGCTGACACGGTGCATGTCGCGATAATTTGTATTCTCGAAACGAAACTAGAGGTTGTTAACCAGTACACTATGTTGCAATGCATTGGGCCATCGTATGATGGATTTGCGTATCTTCCGGCGTTGGCGACTAGAGGTGGAATCTTCATTGCGTGGGATTCCACGAGAGTTAATCTCTCTAACTTTGTGAATGATACTAATTTCATCACGGGCTACGTCCTGCCAAGGGAGGGCAACGCGTGGTGGCTTACGGTGGTGTATGGGCCACAAGAGGGTGCTCAGAAGGTTATGTTTCTTGAGGAGCTGGCGGTGCGACGTAGCTACTGCCCTGGACCGTGGTTGGTGATTGGGGATTTCAATCTCATTCTGCACGCTGCGGATAAGAACAATTCGCGGATTGATAGGAGGATGATGGGGAAGTTTAAGAAGTTTGTGGATGATAATGCACTTAAGGAATTGTTTTTGCACGGGCGCAAGTACACATGGAGCAATGACAGGGAGAGGCCTACTCTAACAAAGATCGATAGGGCATTTGCGTCGGTTGATTGGGAAATGGACCATCCGGAGAGCCTACTGCAGGCACTTTCAACCTCACATTCTGATCATTGTCCGCTATATTTGTCGCTGGAGGAGCATTTGCAGTCGAAAAGGAGATTCAGATTCGAGCTGTTTTGGACGAAAATGGAGGGCTTCTTGGACATGGTTAAGGAAGCATGGATGTGTGAGGAGGAGATCACAGATCCCTTCATCAGACTGGATGTGCTTTTGAGGAACACTGCGCGCCATCTCACCGCATGGGGACAAAAGAAAGTGGGCAATATAAAGATGCAGATTGCAGTAGCTAATGCGGTCATACTTCGCTTCGATGTGGCACAGGAACAGCGACTACTCTCTGAGGAGGAACGGTGGCTCAGGAAGACCTTAAAACATATGGTGCTAGGTTTGGCTTCATTGGAAAGAACGATAGCGAGGCAACGATCTAGGGTTCGATGGCTTAAAGAGGGGGATGCAAACACACAATTGTTCCACTTGATTGCCAATGGCAGGAGGGCAAAGAATTTCATTCCGGCTATTTCCGTGGATGGACAAGTCATTGCAGATCAAGCTGGCAAAGAGGAGGCCTTCTATTCGGCATATCAGGATCTCCTTGGGAAGGATACTGCAAGGGAACACACATTAAACCTGGAAGCGCTGGACATTCAGTCTATGGATCTCTCAGAGCTGGATCGGCCTTTCAGTGAGGAGGAAATCTGGGTTGTTATTAAGGATCTCCCCTCAGACCGCGCTCCAGGACCGGATGGATACATTGGAATCTTCTTCCAAATGGCTTGGGGTATTGTGAAGAGGGATGTTATTGCTGCCCTCCAAAAACTATTCCTGGGCAATGGGAGGGGCTTTGGAAGGCTTAATCAGGCGCTTATCACATTAATACCTAAATCCCCGGAGGCTTGTCATGTTCAGGAATTCAGACCAATTAGCCTGGTCCACAGTCTGCCGAAGATAGCATCCAAGTTAATGACCACTAGGCTAAGGCCACGCATGGGGGAGTTGGTACACATCAACCAGTCAGCTTTTATAAAAGGAAGAGCACTGCATGACAACTTTCTTCTCGTGAGGCAAATGGCAAGAAGATTACATCAAAGGAAGGCGAAGGGAGTGTTGCTTAAATTGGACATATCGCGAGCATTTGACTCCTTGTCTTGGCCGTTCTTATTCGAGGTGCTAAGGGCAAAAGGGTTCTCGGAGGTCTGGCTATCTTGGTTGACAACACTGCTGTCTTCTGCTAGCTCTCGAGTAGTGGTAAATGGCTGTGCGGGCAAGAAATTCGTGCATGTTTGTGGTCTGCGACAAGGTGACTCTCTGTCTCCACTCCTATTCGTCATTGCAATGGATGTCCTCACCGCGATCATGAAGAAAGCGCATGACGAACAAGTCCTGAGCAGATTAAATGGATGTGGGCCAATGCAGAGGCTCTCCCTATATGCGGATGATGTAGTGATGTTCATCAAGCCGACCGCTACTGACATCTTATTTGTGAAAGAGATTCTTGGCATATTTGGCATGGCATCGGGGCTAAGGGTTAATTTTGCTAAATCCTCTGCCATCCTGATTAGAGGAGAGGAGGGTGACGAGGAGCTGATCCAAAGTGCATTGCCATGGAAGCTTGGGCATTTTCCGTGTAAGTATCTGGGACTACAACTCAGCATCAAACCGCTGACTCGCTCGGAGTGGCAGCCCATGGTGGACGCAGCGCTTAAAATCCTGCCTGGGTGGCAGCGAGGGATGGTCACGAGACCAGGCAGACTCATCTTGGTGAACCAAGTGATGCGGGCCAGAGCCACACACCACCTGATTGTCGCGGAAGCTCCCAAATGGGCTCTGGACAGGATTGATAGTGGCTGCAGGGCATTCTTTTGGGCAGGCACAGAGGAGATTCAGAGAGGCAAGTGTGTAGTTTCTTGGAGACGTGTATGCCGACCTAAATACCTTGGTGGTTTAGGTGTGATAGATCTGCAAAAACAAGGCATTGCACTTAGACTGAGATGGGAATGGCTCCGAAGAACAGACGCTGCTAGACCTTGGCAGGGACTACATCTGACAGCGGACAAGAGAGTTATGGAGTCATTTGCGAGCCTAGTCCAATGGCAGATAGGAGATGGAAAAAGGACGTTGTTCTGGAAAGACAGGTGGATCAGAGGATACAGGATTGAGGAAATCGCCCCCCTGGTTGCAACCAAGGTGAGAACTCAAGTTGCAAATAGGAGATCTGTGCAGGAGGGTTTAGCCTCGCACGCTTGGACAAATGATATCGTGGGAGACATGGACACTGATGGACTGGCGCAGTTCATTCAGTTATGGGAAGTACTGATGGAGGTGCACCCCACCGCGGGCATTGAGGATAAACCAGTTTGGGCTTGGACAGCACATGGGGACTACTCTGCGGTTTCGGCATATAAGATGCTCTGTGAAGGAGGAATCAGGTTTCAGCTATCCTCGGCCATCTGGAAGAATGAAGCGCCACTAGCATGCAAAATCTACGTGTGGCTAGCTGTCCAATACAGGCTGTGGACATCGGATAGGAGATTCAGGCATGGGTTACAAGATAGGACCTCTCCTTGCTACCTATGTGATCAAGAGGAGGATAATGTGGATCATATTCTACTTCAATGCGTGTACGCACGGCAAGTCTGGTTCCAGTGCTTCACCAGGGCTAATATCAACCTGGCCCTGCTTCCTACGCAGCACGCAAGGTTGGAGGATTGGTGGGCAGCAGGGAGGAAGCAAGTTGTCAAGTCCAAGAGGAAAGGCTTCGACACGCTCATAGCTCTCATTTGCTGGTGTCTATGGAAACAAAGGAATGGCAGGGTGTTTGGTGGAGCTAGGATTCTAAATGAAGGGGGAACGACTGAGCTTATATTCGAAGAACTAAAGCTTTGGGCTGTGGCAGGAGCTAAAGGAGTTCAACAATTTTTTGAGTAATCGCGTTAGGTGAGGGAGTGGAGTGTGTTGGAGCTTAGACACATGTTGATGTGATCTTTGCATTGTAATCTCTTGTAAATATTCTCTGCCTTCTATAAAGCTAAGGTACGCCGTTGGCGTACTCTCGAAAAAAAAAATATACAACAGCAGATGCTCCAATATAAGTGCCATTTTTATCTCTGCAAATCGCTGCTACAGCGCCCCGACTTCCGTCTCGGCTAAGAGCCCCATCCACGTTAATCTTCATTTCATCCGCCGGCGGTGGAAGCCACCCAGCGGCTTGAGTCTGTCCTGTGAGATGCAGTCCTCTGAAAAATTTAACATCACACGCATGGGCTGCCTGAACGTCGTCACGGAATTTGTTGATGAAAGTGAAAGTGCTCAGTGGACTTTGAAATTGCTGATCGTGGATGGCTCGCCTGTGCGCCCATCAAATGGCCCACATAGAAATCAGTACACGCGCGAGATCATTCGAATGCACGGAGTTAAGTAGTAGTCATAGGAAAATGGGCCTTACTGGCCCAACTGGGGCACGTTATGAGTGCGACAAGTCGATCGTACAGGGGAGGAGGTCTGGCGCGCCTATGTGCTGCCTGTAGCAACTACAATCTGAGGGTCGCGTGCAAGGTGTTGGTATTGAGCCGGCACAGTAATCACGTGGCCTTGTAATGCTGACATCATGTGTGTTTTCTCTTTATTATTTATTTTCCACAAAAAAACTAAATGCATATATTTTGAAAAAACTATAATAGTTAACTTTTTCAAATGTGTTCATTGCTTTTTGAAATATGTAAATTTAGTAAAAAATTGTTCACTCAACCTTTAAAAATATGTTTGTACCATTAAAAAAATGTATGTGACATTACAAAATTGGTCACGTGTTTCAAAAAATGTACATGATATTTAAGAATATTATTTTATGATCTAAACAAATCTTCATATAATTCAAAAAATGTTTCATACCATGTAAATTACATTTTTTCCCAATGTTTATGTATTTCAAACCAAATGTTTGTGACACTTCAAAAATGTTTATCCAATGCACAAAAATTTTCACATAGTTTAAACAATTGTATCTTAATAAAATATTTAAACATGTATTAAAAAATTTCAAACAAATATTTGAAAAAAATATGAATCATCTGTTTAAAAATGGTATACCTATATAAGTAGATGTTTTAGATATATACAAAAAGTGTACAACATGTATGTGAAAAAGTAACCCCACAAATAAAATGTATGGGAAAAAGTAGGCATAAAATATTTAAAAAAATATTAATCATGTATTTGAAAATTAATAAATGTATTTAAAATGTAGGTGATGTATATGAAAATGTGTATGAACTATTAGATGTGTATTGATAATAAAGTTAAAAAACCTGACAAAAATCATTGAAAACAAGAGAGGAAACAAATAAAACCAAAGAAAACAAAGGGGGGAAAAGAAAAGGAAAACAAAATAAACATTGTACAAACAATGGAAAAACCAACAGATTTGCTACAGTGCTGGGTCTGGCCGATAGCCACCTCGCTGTAGGCAACTCCTACTAGGAATCGTCCGAGGTTGGGGGTTCCTTCAGGCGAACATAATGGTTCGCTCTATCGAACCCGCCAGGGGAACGAATAGTGTGCTGGAATATCCTTTAGAATATTCAGACAAACGCATTTCTGGGACAATCAGCGAGAAGACTGGTCACAAGGAAGTTAGGAGTTTCATCAAGTCAGCTCTCAATCACATTCAACGTGCAGACATGTTTTGCACAAAGATACTTTGAAAGGTTTGCTGACCTGTTAACATGTTGAATAAAAAAAATATTACTAAGCTCTGCTTTTTATAACAGGATAGGAGCCACGGTTAAATGGGAATTATGGCAAGTGTTTTAGTTTGTCACGAACTCCAAGCAATCTACTTTCATTATCAATATGCAAGAACCCTCGCAGAGTGACAAAATGGACTCTGTCATGCCGTGAAAAAGCCTCGATAATTAAAGGATCTGAAGCCCATATATGGCTTGCACCATGAACCAAGCAATGCCGAAGACGAGCGAGCCTCCTGCGCCACCTCAACCATGGGCAGAATTGTACCATAATTAAGTCAAAATGAGGAAGTTTCACACAATTCTAAGAGACTAGAAGGTGACGCGCGCTTTGCCGCGCCGTTTTTGGGTTCTGGGTTCAACCTTCCTTTATTCTTCGTGGATTATTATGGTCCATGTCTTCACTGTGGTTTCAATTCCAATGGGTTGTGCCTTAATTATGTTGAGTTTGGTGGTGTTTCCTTCCGTTGGTTTCACTCTTGCTTGTTGGAGGCGGTATCTGTTGTGCCAAGACATGTAGTTGTTTGGTGTGTAGTAGATTCCTTACCATCTCTAATCGACGTTCTCATTCAGCAATGGATTCAACACAACGGTCAACCTAAAAAATTATGTACCCAAATCGGTCAGGTGAATCTTGACCTGAAAGATCTCAATCATGTAAATTACAGCGGAAAACCCTCAGGCACGACATCTACAGAATTTTGTCAAAAATATGAGCCGAACCTGCCTTTTGGCGGGGCTAATCGGAGAGAACTGTAGATAACATACATGACCTTCAGAAATCAGCTGCTGAAATTTGAAAAGTAAGCCTTCGGGCACAAGACAGTGTATTCCATCATCCTGCAGCTTCGTACCAAGATAAATTAGAAACGAATGGAAAGTTGTTCAATAACACTAAACTAAGGCCAGTAGATGATGCCAAACCCCATGTAAGAATATTTTGTCAGTACATAATGCAAAACATGATAAAGGGGTAACCCAGTGATCTCATTACAAAAATATCCGTTCCTGATGGAAACTGTTGTCTACATATATTGCAAATAACTCAAACAGGAACATCTAGCTTCAGCCTTTTCTTCTTGGTTTCTTGTTACAGACAGCCCAAAGTATACGTTCTTGTGAATCATCTTGCTCAATGACTCCTGATAATGCAAATAAAGATCTCTTTCTCATCCAAACAACGCCAGGAGAGGGAACCCCTTCATCTAACCATCTAAAAAACAGAGCACCCAAGCCTATAACATAGGAATCACATGCATGAAAGGAAAAGAGTGAACCAATCAACTCCCAAACAAAACAGCAAGCTCACTACAATCATATAGCATATACATGTACCTTTACATCCAAAACATAAACCTACCTATGAATTCCTCCTAAAAGTCTAAAACCATCTTGATCCAACTAAGACATTTCACAGGAGAGAACTCAAAACCAGTATGACCTTTCCTGAACAAAAAAAAGTCAGTAAGCAAGATAGATGATTTGCACAGAAAAACAACAATAGAACAAAAAGTAATTGTATGACTTGACTATGCTTTACACCATGAACAAATAGGAGAAATGGTTGAATAGGCTAATAAATATTCACACCTTTGCATCAACACTATGTCTGATTCAGATATCACTCAAAGACAACAACAATGTCATAAAAAAATTGAGCAAACACTATTTAGTTCACTTTACAACAACTTGAATCTACCCCCCCCCCCCCCCCCCAATCCCTCTCCCACACTCACCTCAAAAGGTCCCAATCATATATGATCCTGTAATTGGAGGCTTGACCCAAGCAGATAATTCTTCAGCATAAGGAAGTTGTGTCAGATTAAAATATAGTATCTGCAGGCTTCAGATATGCAGAAATTCATTGAGTAGCAAATTGTGTTACATTGATTTGGTCGGTTGAAGAAATCTCAGTTAGTTCTCGACTTAAAAGTAGCAATTCTCGATGCTGGTAATCTGACTGCATAACCTTCGAAAATAATATGTTCGTTTCAATTTCCGAAAGTTCTATTTTCATGGAGAAATTACACCAATATTATCTTGAATATCCTGTCAATAAACTACACCTCACCCGTAGAATAAGTCACGCACATGTACTCTAACAGGACAATAATTATAACTGCTATCAAAAGATACAAGGTGACCGATACACAAGCACAAACATATGTGACTTGAGCCGTGAAATGTTCAGACATAAAGTAAAGGTTTGGATCTCCATACTGTTGTGTTGACCGTCGATGCTCGACATCGATTAGCAAAGATAAAAAAACTGTGAAAAGAAAAGAAAAGAAAAACACCAATCAAAGTGCGGAAGAATCTCACCTCCAGTCCTCTACGTGACGCTGGCTGATGTGGTCCGCTAGGGGAAGCACGTGGACGATTGGGGGCGCCATATGCAGGCTGAGCAGCCTTCCGCTAGCAGTCGTGTCCATCATGCACGCCAAGGGGGCAGGGAAGGAGGGTCGAGAGGGTTATGGAGGTCGCCCAGCGGATGAGCCAAGGAGGCACCGCGAGAGGTGAGGCAACGCAGGTGAGGCAGCCATGAGGAGGAGAAGAGCAGCCGCTGGGTGGAAGGAGGGGAGAGGGGGCCGGTGACGTTATGGTGAGAGCGAGAGAGGAACATGGGCAGCGCGAGGTGTCGCGCCTCCCTGCCGCGGGAAACCGCCCAGAGGCAGTACCATGCCAGGAGATCACGCAAATCCGCGTGGGAGGTATGGCGAGACGGAGGAGAGAGAACGACGACGACGCAAGACATGGATTGAATTCGTCGACCTATGGTTCGAGAAGATTACCCCGTGGAGAAACTTATCTTATTTGTCATCGATAAGAATGAACCGACCTGACAAAAACGGACCCATGGGACAGAGGGACAACAGCGGGAAAATATACCGGAGGCCTGAGAGCTTCCTATTTCAAGGGAGCTTAGTAACTCTAGTGATACCGATACAATTAAAGGTGTCACGCGCCCGCAGACCCGTGTTGGCCTGATCGGTTTCCCTGCGTGTGTCCCGGCCGGCTTCGCGTCCATTTTTGGCTCAAAATTACGCCTGAAATGCGTCGGCGCAGACGTGCCGCGTATCCCAGGTGTCTGCGGCGGTTTCACTTGGCGGCCGCCCAGCTATCGCCCGCCGTTAAATTTATGACGGCCACCGACATAGCGCACACTAGTCAGCCAATGCAAGCGTATTTTTAACCCACGCGCGCACCACACCCTTCGTGCTTCCTAGTCGGCGACAACCCAAACCCTAGCCATGGGGCTTTTCAGTAGTTGTAGCAGCGGCAAGGGCAAGGGCACCCCTGACGCCTCATCCTCATGTGCTCCTCCTCCTCATCCTCCTCCGCCGTCGTCGCCTGCCCTCTCAGGTCGGCAGCGCTGCACATCCCGGTGCACCAAGTGCAGTGGCACTGGGAGTTCAAGCAGCCGCTGCCGTACCCGGATGTCACGCTGCCGCATCACGGGCACCTCGATCCGCAGCGGATCTCGGTGCCGGCGGTGCCTTGGACACAGCGGGTGCACGACGAGGAGGTGCGCAGGCGCCGGGCATAGCTCACGTGGGCGCAGCGGCGCATGCTCGCGTACGCCGCAGACTCTTCCGATTGGGAGGTCTGGTTTGCCCTCGAACACGAGAGCGAAGGCGGTTGGGCGTGTCGCGCCACCAGGTCACCCCCCCCCCCCCCCCGCGCGCCTCCCCCCGTCGTGAAGCCAGAGGAGGAGGATGCCAAGGTGGCGTACCAAATGGCGCTAGCGGAGGCCTTCGCCACCTCCATTTAGGAGGAGCGACGGAAGGCCGAAGCGGCAGCAATGGAGGAGGCCGCGTACCAGCGGAAATGGCGGAGGCCATGGCCCTCTCGCAGCAGGCGACTGCGTGGTGTCGCCGTCACCGCCGCGGCTAACCCCGACGACGCATGAGCCCGAGCCGGCCGAGAGGTACGTCTGGACCGGCCAGATACAGGACTTTGTCGGCACACCGGAGCAAGAGGACATGTACCTCAGACATTGGCGGCAGCGCCGGCTGGTGGACAAGCATGCAGCCACCGAGCAGCGCATGCAGAGGGAGCGGGGGGAAGAGGAGGAGCGCGCCCACGTCACCGCATTGCCTCCGCCCCAGTAGACGCCGGAGGAGGCAGCCCTGGCGCCTATCAAGCCGCCTTCATTTGGGCTGGGCCGCCTCCCGTCTTCATCGATCTCACCGGCGGCGATGACGACGACAAGGGCAACACCAATGTCTAGGGCTGCGTGCGGGCGCCAACTTTTTCTTGGTTGTTATGAATGTTTAATTAAGTTTAAGTGGACTTTGATCGGTGGTTGACCGACCAGTTATTGTAAATTAAGTTTCTATTTTTCTCACTTGTGCCACATATGGTTCATTTTTTCTATCGCGCGTAAATTTGGATCCGGCTTTCGCTGGGCGCTGAAACCAACCTATATAAAAAAAATGCACACGTCCGTCTAGCCGATCCAAACGGACGAAAAGCCGACAGAGGGCGTAAATGGTCGGCGCGTTGCTCTTATGCCACCACCGTCCGGCCACGCACTCGTCTCGGCGGAATCCTGCGCGACTGCTAGCCCAGCTCCAGCCGCTGCATGACAAAAACCAAAAAGGGCGCGTCACAGTTGTCCACGAGGAAATGGGAACGTGCCTCGTCCTCGCTGCTCCATCGGGACTTTGGACTCGGGCGAGCGCCTTGCTTGTGCCATGGACTAGCTACTTCTTACTAGCACCGCCGTCGACTATACGCACGCATAACCCGGCCGACATCCAACGACTAACCACGCAAGAAGCCAAGGAGAAACGAGACCAAAACGCGACTAGTTCACTAGTAGACTCCATGAACCAAGAACGCTACGACGAGAACTAGCTCGTACGCTTCGCGTATGCCCGTGCATGGATACATGCATGGGGGCCGGGGGCGGTGTCCCGCCGCGAATTGCGCCGGCGCAGAGGCTGTGGCGGATGTTCTGGACGCTCATTCATGGCCGGTCGACCGGCAGCGCCTCGTCGGCGAGGACACCGATCGATGCGGGGTGCATGGGACGGGGCTCCTCGCAGATTTCTGGGTCTTTGCTAGAGGCTAGAGCTGGTCTTCGGTCGATCGGCACGACCTAAGCTAGTAGACGAAATATAGTAATACTCCTACCACTCTTCGTGTAGCAGACATATATACAACTGCATGCATCTTGATCCCTGCACACATATATTCTCCGTGTCTATTGCTTCATGCAGCCCATCGATGCACGTCGATGGTTGAGTCTGTGAACCACCGATTGCAATGCAAAGAAACAAAAGATGACGACCCGTGTTAGACTTTGTATTGTAGCTTTATTGTGTAATCCATACCATATTAATATAGGACTTGTATAACACCATTATATATATATATATATATATATATATATATATATATATATATATATATATATATATATAAGTGTGTGTGTGTGCGAGAGAGAGAGAGAGATAGGCCATCTTATAGAGGACTGAGTCAGTTCCCCCAAAACCTACGTTTTACATGGTATCGAGTCTAAGAGCATCTCCAACAAGCGCGCTATAAACGCGCGGCGCCGAAAAAGTAAAGGTTTTAGCGCGCGCTACCGTTCCCGGCGCTCCAGCGGACACGCCAAAACCGCGCACGGGGCATATGTAATTCAGTGTGCGGGCGGAAACGCCATCGCGCGCCGCTTATTTGTTGCGCCCGCTCCCACGCGCTGGACTCTCGAGCGCTCGCTCTCACTCCACCAACCCATCCAGCCGCGTCGCCGCCGCCGCCCCGCGCCACCCCATTTTTTCCAGCGACCGTTCCGGCGCTTCCCTGGTCTCTTCCCGCGCGGCCGCGGCTTCCTCCCTCTCTCTCTGGTCAGCGCCGCCGTCGCGCGCGGCAGTCTTGGACGAACAGCGTCCGGCCGCCCACCGCCGCTTTGGCGCCCGCAAGGTGTTCGACAAAATGCCCGCAAGGTATGTATTGCTTCCAACTTGCACATTTTTGCATGAAATTTGGTGCATGTTTTTTATAGCCTAGTTTTGAACATTTTAGATGAGTTCGGGCTATGACACTTGTGAAGAAGAATTTGATATGGAAGAGGAGGAGGATCTTGCAATGATCCTAGCTATGCACATCATAAAAAGCCGAAGCACGGTGGTTCGGTTATGGGTCGGCAGAAAATTTGGAGGGATAGGATTGATGCCCACAACAGACTGATGCGGCACTATTTTGTGGAGAATCCCACATACCCCGAGTCGTACTTCCGTCGCCTGTTTAGGATGAGCACCGAGTTGTTTAGGCGCATTGCAGAGAAACTAGCGAGCCATGACCGGTTTTTTCAGCAGAGGAGGAATGCCGTCGGAGAGCTCGGGCATAGCACCTTTCAGAAGGTGACATCCACTTTGCGTATGTTGGCATACGGTATTCCGGCTAATCTAGTTGATGACCACTTGGGCATGGGTGAGAGTCAAGCCATCATGTGTGTCAAGCGCTTCGCAGTCGGAATTGTGCAAGTGTTTGGCCTGGAGTACTTGAGAACTCCCAATGTTGAAGATGTCACAAGACTATTGGAGATGAACAAAGCTTGTGGGTTCCCAGGTATGTTTGGCTCAATAGATTGCATGCATTGAAGTTGGAAGAATTATCCAAAGGCATGGCATGGACAATTCCACGGACAAAAAAAGGGTTCCACTATAATCCTTGAAGCGGTGGCCGATCACGAGACTTGGATTTGGCATGCTTTTTTTGGAATGCCTGGCTCTTTGAGTGACATCAACATTGCCAACCGGTCACCACTAATGAGTAAGATTGCAAATGGTGAACTGCCACCGGTGCAGTTTGTAGCTAATAGTCGTACATACAACCATGGCTACTATCTTGCGGATGGCATCTATCCAAAGTGGCAAACATTTGTGAAGCCGTTGAAAAACCGGAAGGTAAGAAATATCTTGATTTCCAAAATGCTCACGCGGCGGCTATAAAAGATGCGGAGAGAGCTTTTGGGATTTTGCAAGCCCAATTTGCTATTGTGAGAGGACCGGCTAGATTTTAGGATCAAAAGATGCTTTGGTACATAATGCATGCTTGTGTGATCATGCACAACATGATCATCGAGAATGAGCGTGGCCAAGATGTAGACTACTCTCAGTATGAGCTCTTGAGACATCCCGTGCGAGTGCGGCGGAGGGCTGAAAGGGTGGCCCGTTTTGTTGCCTCCTATCATGGCATTCGACGTCCGGCAGTGCATAATGAACTCAAGAAGGATCACATTGAGGAGTGGTGGGCTTGGAATGGCCGCTGAAGATCATCATGATTTGTGCGTTTGATGTTGTATTATTGAACTATTTGTTGTATTTCTCAAAATACTATTTGTTTGGCGATTGTAATAAATTGAACTATTCATTTAAAGTTGGTTGTGAATGATGTTTGTGATTTAAAAATTATGCCAATGTCTTTGTTTTGTGTGAAATGTATTGTGAAAATGCAACAAATGTGGATGCGCGGCTGGTCGCGCACGCTGCATTTTAGTGCACTGCTGGAGTTGCACGTGCGCTGCATTTTAGCATGACTGCTGGAGCCAGCGCGCTGCGCCACGCCAAACCTGGCGTTGCGCGCGTCGCAAACCAGATTTTTGCGCGCCGCGCGTTAGGCGCCTGTTGGAGATGCTCTAACCTAGGTCCTACTCCACCCGCCCCCGCCGCACCACCAAAACCCTAAACCCTAGGGTTGCTGCTGTCGGTGCCATGACGGCTTCCACTTCGGGCGCCGCCAACTCTGGTTCAATCCCGCGTCGCTTGCCACCCTCCTCAACCTCCCACCTCGCCTCCTGGCTCTGTCGGTGCCTCAGTTCTTCGGCACAACCGCCGTCGGCTCCACATTTTCAGCGCCGATCCCGCCACCATCGCCCGCCACAGCCTCAACACCAGTCCCCCCGCCGCCGCCCTCGATGGCCCCTTCTGGATCTGCCTCGACACTTGCCGTCACCCCGGCGACCTCGGGGGAGGCGCTTCCCGCGGAGCCACCCGCGGCCTCGCTCACGGCACCACCCACGGACGTGATCCCGATCGGTCGCGCCTGTTGTCCCTGTCGCGGCTCCGCCGACCGCCGCCCCTGCTGCTGGCGTCATCACGCCCGCCGGGCCGTTCCACTTCGACAACTTGATCGCCATCCGACTCACGCCGGACAACTACCTATTCTGGCGCGCGAAGGTCCTACTGTTGTTTCACATCCAGTTTCTCCTCGGGTTTGTGGATGGTTCGCTACAGTGTCCTCCGCAGGTCATCCATATCGTACACGGCCCGGCCATTAACCCGGAACACCGTATGTGGGTCCAGCATGACCAGGCGATCCTCTCTGCTATCCAGGGCTCCCTCGGCGACGGGGTCGCCGGTCTCTGTCTCTTCGCGCCACCTCTATGGACGCCTAGACGACCCTGGAGCATGCATTTGCCCAGGTCTCTACATCCCGCTCAATGGCCTTCGCAGCAAGCTCACCTACATTAAGAAGCTAGACTCCTCCGCCACGACCTACGTCAACAAGATGAAGGTGCTGGCGGACACACTCACCTCTATCGGTCGGCCACTCAGCGATGAGGAGTTTGCTGGCTTTATCATCAAAGGCCTCGACACCGACTACGACAATCTCGCTGTGGCTGTTCACAACGCCAAGCCAGCGATGCCCCTGCACGAGCTCTACTCATGACTTCTCTTCACCGAGCAGCGCATCGAGGCCCGTTGCTCCTCCGCCACCATCACCTCACACCCGGCAGCCTTCTGGGCTTCTCACAGCCAGCGTCCCCCTGCCCCGTCATCTGGCAAGCCCGCCCTGCACCCTGCATCGACCCTGGGTGGGGTCCCTAACACTCAGGTGGTATGCCAGCTATGTGGTCGTGAATGCCATGTCGCCTCCAAGTGTCACCGCCGCTTTCAGATGAGCTTCCTTGGCATCGGCAACGACGGCAAGGGCAACGAGCGCCAATTTGTGATGGTAGACTTTGGTCCCCCCCCATCGCCGCCGCGGCTGTCCACATCGCCGCCAAGGGCAAGGACCCGCGCATCGACCTGGGGTACACGCCGCCCTATCCTTTTGATCCAGCCTGGTACATGGACACCGGCGCCACAGATCACATGACGAACGAGCTCAACAAACTCTCCACCTACCAGCCCTACTACGGACACGATCAGGTTCACACCGCCAATGGTGTAGGTATGCCCATCTCTCACATTGGCCAAGCATCTCTTTTAACTAGTCATCCCTCTAGGCAGCTCCATCTTCGTAATGTTTTGCGGGTTCCCTCGGTGACTCGTAATCTTTTATCTGTTCCTAAGCTCACCCTTGATAATCATGTCCTATGTGAATTTCACCCTTTTAATATTTTTGTTATGGATCGAGCAACCCGGGACGTTTTGCTTAGTGGCCACTTGAGCCAAGGCTTGTACCGTTTGGAGGATCCATCCGCCCCGTGCGTCTTTACCGGTGTTCATGTGTCGCCTTCCCAGTGGCACTCTTGCTTTGGTCATCCCGCCACACCCATTGTTCGCCACATACTCCACCGCCATGAGCTGCCATTAGAGTCTAGCAATAAAGAGATGTTCGTGTGTGATGCCTGTTAACAAGGCAAAAGTCATCAGCTACCTTTTGTTTCATCTACTACAGAAGTAAAGAGTCCTCTTGAAATTGTGTTTTTTGATGTGTGGGGTCCAGCACAAACATCTATTAGTGGTCACAACTACTATGTCAGTTTTGTTGATGCCTATAGTCGTTTTACATGGCTTTATCTTCTTAAGCGCAAATCTGATGTGTTTGATATATTCATTCAGTTTCAATTGCATGTTGAACGTCTACTCAAGCATTAAATTATCCATGTTCAGTCAGATTGGGGGGAGGGGACGAATATCTCAACCTCAACACTTTCTTTAATAAGCTTGGGATCTCCCATTGTTTATCATGCCCACATACACATCAGCAGAATGGCGCTGTTGAGCGCAAACATCGCCATATAGTTGAAATCGGCCTCACACTTCTTGCTCATGCTTCTGTACCTTTTCGCTTTTCGAGTGATACTTTTGCCACCGCGTGTTTTCTCGTTAACAGATTACCTACGCGTGTTCTTAATATGAAAACTCCTATTGAGCTTCTCTTGGATTGAAACTCCTGACTACACCTTTTTCAAGGTATTCGGGTGTGCTTGTTGGCCTCATCTTCGTCCTTATAATGATCACAAACTTGAGTTTCGCTCCAAAAAGTGTGTGTTCTTGGGGTATAGTTCTCTCCATAAAGGCTACAAGTGTCTCTATGTCCCAACTAATCGAGTCTACATATCCCGGAATGTTGTTTTCGATGAGGATGTCTTCCCTTTTTCTGCCATGCCTCAGTTATCCACCACAACACCATCTATGCATTCATGCCCTCTTATGCCTGGCCAATTTGAAGATGTTGCATATTTGCCTGTGTTGTTACCTAATCATGGTGCAGGAACTGGACGTGGAGCTCGCCTGGAACTTCTCCCTGACAGACCTACTACGCCGCCCGTGGCGCACCTCGATTGGCCTGTGCATGTGCATGCACCGCCTCCCAGCCTTGACCCCGCCTCAGGAGCCCCATCTACCACTGGGCCGGAGCCTGCGTTGGCTACTATGGCTGGGTCAGAGCCCGTGATGGAGCGGCCTACGTCGCTGCTTCCCCGCCTGGCCTCCCCTCCATCTTCACCCCCGCCATCTGCGTGGGCGTCGCTGCCGCCCACTTCGCATGGCTTGCAGTGACCCACACGCAGCCTGGGCCCACGTCGCCCAGTCCGCCATCTCCCGGCCCGCTGTCATCGATCCCTCTTCGCTGGACTTCGATGGACGGCCTCGCCTGCTCCGGACGCCTCACCTGCTCCGGACTCCTCGCCTGCTCCGGATGACCCGCCTGCTCCGGTGGTCGTTGCTCCGCGGCGTCCACACATGCGTAGTTGCAGCGGTATCATTCGTCCCAAGGAGCGCACCAATGGCACGGTCACATACCTTGTTGCTTGTCTGGCTCATTCTGTGGATGATCCAACCGCCGAACCACGCAGTTATCAAGCCGCTATGAGTATCCCACACTGGAGGGCTGCTATGGAACAGGAATATCATGCTCTTATGCAGAATAAGACCTGGACACTTGTTCCACCTCCGTCTCATGTCAACATCATCGATTCGAAGTGGGTTTTCAAGGTGAAGAAACATGCAGATGGTTACATTGAGCGCTACAAAGCGCGTCTTGTGGCTAAGGGTTTTAAACAACGTCAGGGACTGGACTATGAGGATACATTCAGCCCTGTTTTCAAGCCTACCACTATTCGACTTCTTCTGTCTCTGGCAGTTTCTCGTGGATGGTCTCTCCGCCAGCTTGATGTGCAGAACACTTTTCTACATGGACTGCTTGAAGAGGAGGTTTACATGAGGCAGCCACCTGGATTTGTTGATCACACTCAGCTTATCACCTATGTCGTCTGATGAAGGCTCTCTATGGACTGAAACAGGCGCCTAGTGCCTGGCATGCTCGCCTGGCTTCAGCTTTACGCACTCATGGATTCATTCCTTCTACGGCTAATACTTCATTGTTCTTGTTTCAGCGACCGAATGTGACCATGTACCTCCTTGTGTACGTGGATGATATTGTCCTCGTTAGCTCCTCTCCGACGGTTGTTGATGATCTTGTGACTGCGCTTGGTCGTGATTTTGCAGTTAAAGATTTGGGATAGCTTCATTTCTTCTTGGGTATTGAAGTAGCTCATCAGTCTCGTAGCAGTTTGGCTCTCACCCAGAAGAAGTGCTCTCTTGATCTTCTGCGTCGTGCTGGTATGCTCAAGTGCAAGACATCGTCGATGCCCATGTGCTCTACTGACAAACTTTCAGCTGCTGATGGTACTCTTCTATCTCCTGAGGATGCTACCGAGTATAGGAGTATTGTTGGTGGCCTGCAGTATCTGACGATCACACGTCTTGATCTCTCCTTTGCAGTTAACAAGGTGTGCCAGTATCTTCATGCATCTACTAACGTGCACTGGTCTATTGTGAAGCACATATTGCGCTATGTGCATCTCACTGTCTCCTTTGGTCTTCATCTGTGCCCCAGTTCCTCTGGAGTTCTTTCTGCATTCTCAGATGCTGATTGGGCTGGGTGTCCAGATGACAGGCGATCTACGGGGGGACATGCAGTGTTCTTGGGGCCTAATCTGATCGCCTAGAGTGCACGCAAGCAAGCCACTGTTTCCCGCAGCAGCATAGAGGCTGAGTACAAGTCAGTTGCCAATGCGACTGCTGAACTTATATGGATTGAGTCCCTACTTCGAGAGCTAGGAGTTGATCAGCCACATCCGTCGGTCCTCTGGTGTGACAACATCGGTGCTACGTTTCTGTCATCAAACCCGATGTTTCATGCACGGACTAAACACATTGAGATTGACTATCATTTTGTGAGGGAACGTGTTGCACAGAAACTACTACAAGTCGGGTTTATCTCTTCAAAAGATTAACTTGCAGACATCTTCACCCAGCCTCTACCTTCTCCCATGTTTGAGGTCTGTAGGCGCAATATCAACCTCCTAGATGCTTCAGGAGTGAGTTGATATTGAGGGAGGGTGTTAGACTTCGTATTGTAGCCTTATTGTGTAATCCATACCATATTGGTATAGGACTTGTATGACACCATTATAGGCCACCCCATAGAGGATTGAGCTAGTTCCCCCAAAACCTATGTTTTACAACCCGCGATGACCAGACCTGGCAGATCTGAAATTGGCTTAGTTAATTACTAGTAGTAGCTATGCTATATATCTCCCGCTGCTTAAGTTCAAATGTGGCCAAGACCGTAGAAATCTATTGGCTCCAATGGCACACTTGCAGCGGCACCCGCTCTATAGGCAGTGGCACAAGGACTGGCTAGGTAGCATGATGCCTGGTCTTCAGACGTTGGCTTTCTGCACCCCCTAGCAGCTCACATCTCTCCTAGAAGGCGTTGTTGTTTCACTTTTTGACATGTTTGTGTTTTTGGTTCATTAGACTTAATTTTTATTTGTCCTCGTTCTTAAATAACTTGTTGTTAGAAATTAGTAGCTGATTTGTCTATAAAACGGGGCGATGAACTATTTTGAGAGTAAGATTTTCTATATTTGCTTACCTTGGTGTGTGGTGCAATATATACATGTTAATCAGTGCTACTTTTTATCTTCTGGGCTAGAATGTTGATTAGTAACTTTGCTCAAGTCACGAATCATACGACGTGTGAATGCGTTGGGCTCCTTGATCGGAGACTCGGGACCCTCGGGTAGTAGCTAGTCTTCGATTGATGGATAGTCAAATATCACAATATGCCAGTCCATATGGCACATAGATACTTAGTTGCGTGCATCTTGATTCATGTATACACATATTCCCCGTGTCTAATGTTGAATGCAGTTGATCGAGGCACACCTCGATCACCGTGTGTGGGGTTAGTAAACCGACCGCCAGCGTGCAATTTGTTGGAAGATACATAACAAGATGACGACCCGGACAACGGCGAGAGAGATCTAGGACTCCCGCTTCTGCAAATTTGAAACCTGCATGCATGCATCTTGATCCATGCACACATATATCCCTATGTCTAATGCTTCATGCAGCTGATCGATGCACGTTGACATGGGTGGAGTTAGTAAACCACCGATTGTTTTGCAAAGAAATAAAAGATGACTCCCCGTGATGACGGGGACAAGCAGATCTCACTGGTGGAAAAAAGGCCTATGGTCGCGGTTCGCAACTGCCATTAGTCGCGGTTGCGCAACCGCGACCAAATAAGCGTGACTAAAGCCCCCCACCTTTAGTCGCGGCTGCTTAAGAACCGCGACTAACGGCCCGTCCACGTGGGCGCCAGGCGGCCGTCGGGGCGGAGGACCTTTAGTCGCGGTTCTTCTGGCCAACCGCGACTAAAGGCCGCCACAGGTTTAGGGTTTTAGCCCCCCCTAAACCTGTTTTCTGTTTAATTTGTATTGTTTTATTTCTTTTGTGCTTTATTTTAATTTTGAAGGAGTTTCATATATTCTACGGTACTACATACATGCATATGAATGTACAATTTCAAATAAATTTGAAATTAGAACCAAAAAGAATTCAAGAGGAATATACAATATATATTCAATATCATCGGATGACCATATACAATTTTGAACAAGTTTCCATACATGATTTAATGCATATAAAGTTCTACGTCCTCGTAATAGTGTTCTCCTTTAGGATGGAGGACTTCCCTGCTGAACCATCCAGCTAGTTCCTCTTGAAGTGGTCGGAAGCGAGCTTCTGGACTAAGCATCCACCGGAGGTTATTCCTCTGAGCATTGGTATCACTCGGAACCCGCTCAGAGGTGTATCTCCGGATCATCTCACAGACATAGTATCCACATAGATTGGTCTCCGGTGGCTCCAGCGGCCTGCCGGTTGCACTGTCGACAACCTCGATGGTGCATGTTTCTCCTTGTTTCATCGTCTTGGTTGCGCCACGCTTTGACGACGTACTCGATTGTTTCGACGATCCAGCCGAGGGCTAAAATAAGAAAGAGAGTCGCGCGCGTTAGTCCACACATATTTATTCAAATCAGTTAGTCCACACATATATACCTCGGCGCCGGAGGTGGTTGCTACTTCCATTTGAAGATCGTCGTTTATCGACGTTTGTTCGGCATCATCTTGCTGACGGCGCCCTTCATCTTCACCGTCAAGGTTCAGATAAGAAGAGATATCATCTTCTTCTTGTCCGGTCGGCACATATAGAATATCGCCGTTTATGATGCCGAACATATGTGCTTCACCGTCCGGATCATAGTTGTCCATAATCGGGTCAGCTCTATCGTCCGCCATTATGTCAGTCCTGAAAACATGTAGTAAAAACAAATTAATTAAGTGAAGAAGGGGGGCGGTGGCGGTGGCGGTGGCGAAAGGGCGGTGGCAAAAGGAGGGGGCGAGGAAGGGGTGGGAGAGGGTGTCGCGGTAGAGCGCGAGACGGGGCGGCAGACGACGGCGTCACGGAGAGGGGAGGCGAGGACAACACATTTATAACCCTCGCCGTCCCCTCTCGATCCCTAAAAAAACACCGCGCGCATCGCCGCCCCCTCTCCGTATATACGTTTTTTTTTGTTAATTATCAAATTTTACGGTTTTTTTTGTTAATTATCAAGTTTTAAGTTATTTACCGTTTTTGTTAAACTAAGTTATTTACCGTTTTTGTTAATTATCAAATTTTACCATTTTTTTTGTTAATTAACTAGTTAAAAAATTCTCTCTCTCTCTCTCTCTGATCTCTCTCTCTCTCTGCTCTCTGCTCTCTCTCTCTCTCTGCTCTCTGCTCTCTCTCTCTCTCTCGATCATCGCTCTTTCTCTCTGCTCTCTGCTCTCTCTCTCTCTCTGCTCTCTCTCTGCTCTCTCTCTCTCTCGATCAACGCCGGCGGCCCGAGGATGGAGGGGCGGCGTTGAGGGCGGCGAGGCCGGCCGCCGGCGTTGAGGGCAGCGAGGCGGCGCGGTGGGCGAGGGAGGCCGGCGGGCGGCGTACTAGGGCGAAAGGGGGCGGCGAGCGCCGTACGTGGGCGAGAGGGGGCGGCGGGCGACGGCGGGCGGCGTCGAGGGCGCGGGCGACGGCGGGCGGCGTCGAGGGCGAGGTCGACGGCGGGCGGCGTCGAGGGCGAGGGCGGCAGGCCTTCGGCGCGACAGAGAACGAGCAGAGAAATGGAGGCGACGGGTCGGGCGGTTGTATTTATAGCCCCCCACCTTTAGTCGCGGTTGGGGAGGCGACCCGCGACTAAAGGTAACCTTTAGTCGCGGTTGGGGAGGCGACCCGCGACTAAAGGACTTTTTTGGCGGGCCCGCGAGCAACCACCTTTAGTCGCGGTTGGGCAGGCCAACCGCGACTAAAGGTATTTTCCAAATACTTTTTCTTTTTCAAAATCTTAAAAATACAAATAATATATCAAAAAATTCAGAAAAAATAACTAATTCAATTCAATATGTTAAAAACACAAATATTATATCAAAAAATTCAGAAAAAAAAACTAATTCAATTCAAAATTCTAAAAATACAAATAATATATCAAAAAATTAAGAAAAATAAAACTAATTCAATTCAATATGTTAAAAATACAAATAATATATCAAAAAATTCAGAAAAATAAAACTAATTCAATTCAAAATTCTAAAAATACAAATAATATATCAAAAAATTCAGAAAAATAAAACTAATTCAATTCAAAATTCTAAAAATACAAATAATATATCAAAAAATTCAGAACAATAAAACTAATTCAATTCAAAATTCTAAAAATACAAATAATATATCAAAAAATTAAGAAAAATAAAACTAATTCAATTCAAAATGTTAAAAATACAAATAATATATCAAAAAATTCAGAAAAATAAAACTAATTCAATTCAAAATTCTAAAAATACAAATAATATATCAAAAAATTCAGAAAAATAAAACTAATTCAATTCAAAATTCTAAAAATATAAATAATATATCAAAAAATTCAAAAAAATAAAACTAATTCAATTCAAAATAATATACCAGAGGCCGGTCGTCGGCTATGGTGGTACGGCCGGACTCTGAAGAGCGTCATGGACTACATCACTCCAAATTTCATGTATCATTCGAAAATGGACACCAAACACATCACGGGTAATATAATTCACATGATCCATTCAACAAAGTTTGGTACAATAAATTATTACACATCATTTCTTCCCTTGTGTCCCTGCTTGCTTACGATTGTGCCGTATCCATGGAGCATCCTCATCATTTAACTTAATGCTTGGGTCGGTGTTCACTTTGAAGGGCGGAATTTCAGCAAACATATTATAATCTTCTGACATGTCTGTCTTGTCCTCCACTCCCACGATGTTTCTTTTCCCTGAAAGAACAATGTGGCGCTTTGGATCATCGCATGATGTACTGATCGTTTTCTTATCTTTCCGTTTCCTCGGTTTGCTCCAACACTTCATGTCATGTTTGTTTCATGCTCTTGGGGCATTTCATCAAACACCTTATGTGCATAAGAGGAACCAAAAGCAAACCTACACCCACTTGTGAAGAGAATGGCTCCAAATGGCTAAGTGTTGGCTGCTGGATGGGTATATATAGGGGAGGGGCTTTAGTTGCGGTTGGCCTGGCAAACCGTGACTAAAGGTGCCCGAAGGCCTTTAGTCGCGGTTGTCCTGGCCAACCGCGACTAAAGACCCTCACGTGCGCCAGCTGGCCACCGAGCGCCCTGGGCCCAGGCCTTTGGTCGCGGTTCACCTCCAGAACCGCGACTAAAGGTCCCATTAGTCGCGGTTCCTACAGCTTCGCGACTTATGGGGCTGGACGGAAGCCTGTTTTCCACCAGTGTCTGGACTATATATCTGCCGCTGCTTAAGTTTAAATATGGCCGAAGTCCGTAGAAATCTATTGGCTCCATGGCATGCTTGTAGTGCCAACAGTGGCACCTGCTCTGTAGGCAATGGGGCAAGGACCGGCTAGGTGGCATGCCAGCTGGTCTTCAGATGTCAACTTTCTGTACCCCCTAGCAACTGACACCTCTCCCCAGAGGTGTCTTTGTAGAACAAAGTATTTTGGGAACTGCTCAACACCCATAACCTGGGGTGTGGCTATCTCATTATATAGAGGTACCCAATGGGTACAATACAATGTTACAATACAGATATACAGAGGCTACGTATATACAGTCTAACACCCTCCCTCAATCTTAACTATGTCCTGAGGTACAAAGCAAGTTAAGATTGCGCCTACAGCCTACAAACTGTGGTTGTGGAAGAGGCTTCGTGAAGATGTCAGCAAGTTGATCCTTTGATGAGATGAACTTGATACAGAGTAGCTTCTGTGCAACACGTTCCCGAACAAAGTGATAATCCACCTCAATGTGTTTTGTCCTCGCATGAAACACTGGATTAGAAGAAAGATATGTAGCATCAATGTTGTCACACCACAGAACCGGAGGACGAGCTTGAGGAACACGCAACTCTCTCAACAGAGACTGTACCCATATGATCTCAGTAGTTGCATCAGCAACAGCTTTGTACTCAGCCTCAGTACTACTGCGAGACACGGTTGCTTGCTTGCGAGCATTCCAGGCGATCAAATTAGGACCCAGAAATACCGCATAACCCCCCGTGGATCGCCTGTCATCCGGACTCCCAGCCCAATCGGCATCAGAGAAAGCCGAGAGCTCATACGACGGTGCAGGCTGAAGAAGCAAACCATAGGCAGCAGTAAGACTGACATAGCGCAAAATACGCTTCACAGCTGACCAGTGAGACGTCCTGGGTGCATGCAAAAACTGACAAACACGGTTAACTGCATAGGAGATATCAGGCCTGGTAATAGTGAGATATTGTAGACCACCAACAATATTGCGATACTCAGTAGCATCATCAGACGAGAGGGAGTCACCATCAAGAGCAGACAACCGATCAGTAGCAGACATCGGAGTGTAAACAGGTTTGCATTTGAGCATTCCAGCACGACGCAACAAGTCCAAGGAGTACTTCTTCTGAGTGAGAGTCAAACCAGCAGAGGATCGTGAAACCTCAAGACCAAGGAAAAAAATGAAGAGCACCCAAATCCTTGACAGCAAAATCATCACGGAGAGCAATCATAAGGCGATCAGCAGCAGCAGCCGAGGAACTGACAAGGATGATATCATCAACATAAACCAGGATATACATCGTAACCTCAGGGCGCTGGAGGAGAAACAGTGACGTATCGGCAGTGGAGGGATTAAACCCAAGAGCCCGAAGAACAGATCCAAGGCGAGCATGCCATGCACGAGGAGCCTGTTTGAGTCCATACAGTGCCTTAACCAGACGACAGAGATGCTGAGGTCGTGTCGGATCAACAAAACCAGGCGGCTGACGCATATAAACCTCCTCCTCCAGAATGCCATGAAGAAAAGCATTCTGCACATCAAGCTGACGAAGGAACCATCCACAAGTAACCGCAAGAGACAGTAGTAACCGAATGGTAGTAGGCTTGATGACTGGACTGGAAGTGTCTTCATAATCAAGACCATACCTCTGTTTGAAGCCCTTAGCGACTAACCGTGCCTTGTAGCGTTCAATGGAGCCATCAGCATGTCTCTTGACCTTGAAAACCCACTTGGAATCAATAACGTTGACGCCAGACTTTGGAGGAACAAGATGCCAAGTATCATTCTGTTGAAGGGCATGAAACTCTTGTTCCATGGCAGCACGCCAATGAGGAATACTCAGGGCAGCCTGAAAGTGGCGAGGCTCTGCAGTGGGATTGCCAGCAGTGTGAGCCATGCACGTAGCAAGCCACGCAACCGTGCCATTCGTCCACTCCTTCGGGCGAAAAACACCGGACTGGCTCCGTGTGCGAGGCCAAAGTGTGACAGCAGATTCAGCTAGCAAAGACGATGCAGCAGACGATGTGGACGAGGCCGGGACGGAGTCCGGTGACTCGGGCTCACTGGTGGCCGGGGCAGGTGACGAGGCCTCCGGGCTAGCGGCAGCAGCAGCAGCCGGCCCGGGCGAGGGACCCGCCAGCGGCCCAGGCGAGGCACCCGCCAGTAGCCGGGGCGAGCCACGCAAGGCTGGCGACGCCTGCGAGCCAGGCGAGTCGGGCGTGGATGGGGCCCGCGAGCCAGAGAAGGCTGGTGCGGGCGAGACCGCCGCTCGCGGGATCAGCGTAGGGTCAGGCGGAGCCGGCATGGAGCCAGACGGACCCGTCACCCGTGAGGCAGTCGGGGTGGCCTCCACTGGCGATAGCAAAACGGGTTGGCGGGTGCCGCCTGTCATGCATGGCGCATGCACGTCCCGATCAGGAGGATCATCCGCGACGTGTTCATCAAGCAACTCGAGCCGAGCACCGCGTCCAATACCTGCAGCATGATTAGGGAGCAACGCAGGGGCATATGCAACATCCATAAATTGATCAGGCGTAGGTGTAGACACGGGCACTGGTGGTGTAGAAGTGGTAAGGTTAGTCGGAAGTGCACGAAAAGGAAATACATTTTCATCAAACACAACGTCACGAGAGATGTAGACGCGGTTGGTAGGAACATGTAAGCACTTGTACCCTTTGTGAAGAGAACTGTACCCGAGAAAAACACACTTCTTAGACCTAAACTCTAGCTTGCGCTTGTTGTATGGACGGAGGTGAGGCCAACATGCACACTCGAACACTTTGAAGAATGTGTAGTCCGGAATCTCATTAAGCAGAAGCTCAAGCGGGGTTTGCATTTTCAGGAGTCTCGAGGGAAGCCTGTTTATAAGAAAACAAGCTGTGGAGAAAGCATCACTCCAGAACCGAAACGGGACAGACGCATGAGCTAGCAAAGTTAGGCCAGTTTCAACAAGATGACGATGCTTACGCTCGGCAGTACCATTCTGCTGATGTGTGTGGGGACATGACACGCGGTGCGAAATCCCAAGCTTGTTAAAAAACGAGTTGAGGTTGTGGTATTCACCCCCCCCCCCCAGTCGGATTGGACATGGATGGTTTTCTGCTTAAGAAGACGCCCAACGTGTGCTTGAAACTGAATGAAGACATCAAACACATCAGACTTACGCTTAATAAGATATAACCAAGTGAAACGGCTGTAAGCATCAATGAAACTGACATAATAATTGTGACCACTAACAGATGTCTGGGCATGACCTCATACATCAGAAAACACAAGCTCAAGAGGATGTTTCACAACACGACTAGACTCTGAAAACGCAAGCTGATGACTCTTGCCCTGCTGACAGGCATCACAAATAGTTTCAGCAGTTTTATTGGACACAACTGGTAGATCATGACGATGCAAAACATGTCGAACTATGGGAGCCGCCGGGTGACCAAGGCGCGCATGCCAGTGTGTACCACTGAACACCTGAGGAGAAGACGACGTGGAACAAAGTATTTTGGGAACTGCTCAACACCCATAACCTGGGGTGTGGCTATCTCATTATATAGAGGTACCCAAGGGGTACAATACAATGTTATAATACAGATATACAGAGGCTATGTATATACAGTCTAACAGTCTTGTATAACTTTGTTGTTTTGCTTTTCGGCATGTTTGTGTTTCTGGCCCATTAGACCTAAATTTTATTTGTCCTTGTGCTTAAATAACTTGCCGCGTGGATTTGATTGTTGCTTTATCAATAAAGGGGGGTGAAAGGCTATTCGAGAGTAAGTTTTTTCATATTTGTTTATGTTGAGTGTGTGGTGCAATATATCGATGTTGAATACTACTACTATCTCTATGTCAAAAAACGTCTTATATTATAAAACAGTGCAAGTAGTTTTTACCTTTCGAACTAAACTGTTGATTAGTATCACAGATCATACAATGATGTGCCAGTGCGTTTTGCTTCTAGATCGGAGGCTCGGGACCCTTTGAGGTAGTATCTAGTCTGCGATCGATGGACTGTTTGTCAAATACTCCCTCAGTCCGGAAATACTTATCGGAGGAATGAATGTATCTAGACGCAATTTAGTTTTAGATACATCCATTTTCATCCATTTCTCTGACAAGTATTTTCGGACGGAGGGAGTATCTCAATATGACAGTTTGTATGGCACACAGATACTTAGTTGTGTGCATCTTGATTCCTGTATACAATGTTGCATGCAGCTGATCGAGGCACGCCGTTGATCACCGATCCACCGTGTGTGCGGTTAGTAAAACCTACCTCGCGCGTACAAATTGTTGCAGGATACGTAAAAGATGATGATCCAGACGACCGGGCGAGAGAGATCTAAGACTCCGGCTGCTACAAGTTTGAATGCCACATGCATGAGTACGCAGATGATCGTCAGAAATGACACACTTGCCTGAAAGATCCATGCATATGTGGTGTGAACGTACAGTCGTGTAGTATAGATGCAATATGTCAACGGTGATACCAACTCATCTTGATCAAGTCACGGATGATCTGATGACGAGAGCGCCCAAGCGGAAGAACCAAAAGTAAAAGCTCCATCCCGTCGTCTCCAGTCCAGACTTGGACGGTAGCACCTCCCCCGCTTAAGGCTTAACCTGACCTCCATGTTGTCAAGGAAAGGCACTAGGAACGTACCGACGATTCCATTATTCGGACCAACAATGAATTTACCTCGGTTCATGTGTAGTAGCTGACACTCACTGCCTCAGTGCCTCGGGTCTGGAGAAGCTAGGCAGACCGGTCAAATCAGAAAAGCCGATGGCACTGCAGAGCACCGTGGGTTAGCCTGCCATTTGTCTTGTTTTTACTGCCTTGTAATCTTCTCTTCTGACTTCCGATCGATCCCTGCAGCTAGACGGAGCTACTAGGAGTATTACAGTACTGCTAGTAGGATTATCATATGCCCGTATACAAACATCTTTGCGGTAACCGATGCCGCGGAACATGCCCCCTCTGCTTGTCTTGGTTTTACTAGGGATTGGTGACTAATACGTACAGCTTGATTACGAGTATAATACGATATGAGGCGTCCAGCCATTGCCAGCATGTTGCAACCATAAGCTGATACAGTTCTAGCCTTCTAGGTCACAATACGACGCAACCAGTGATCACCAGTGCGCTGCAAACTAAGCCGGTGCAGTTATGATTGTCTAAAGCTCACTGTTACGGGTATCCCATACGTGATTCTTTAGTGATTCGATTCCGTATTTCCATGGCCGTGGCCCGTGTACGGCGACCGATCACGATGGAGACACGGGGTGGAACTCTAGCTACGCGTCGTGGCTGCGGAAAACTCGATCGAGGCACCGACTTTTTGCAGCTGCAGCACGTCTCGCGGGACTGAATGACTGACAGAAACAGCGAGAGAGAGTGTGTGTGTCCCAGCGTTCAGGGGACGACTCACACGCAGTGAACTGTCGACCATCCATCGCAGGACCTGCGTCCCGACCAGTCACCACTCACCATCAGTCGGCACCATGGCGCCATGTGTTTTGGTTTTGGACTCCTGCTTTTGCGTGCGTGTCCACACACAGTCACAGTCACACCGCTACGTTCTCCCGCCAGTTATTATACACGCCCTGCGGTGCGCTGCGCTGCACCTAACTTGCCGCCGCTGCCGCGAGCGGGGCGGTGGTCACCACCAACCCAGGCCGGGCGGGCGGGCGTTAAATAACACGCAGCGAAAGGCGTTCCTCGAATGGTCAGGCGGCCATTTCGAGAGCTCGGATCTCGACGGAGCAGTCATCGATCGTCCTGCCGGTCTGTTGGACCATGCATGCAGTGCATGCAGGCAGCCGGGCAAAGCGAGTGTGAGCGGGGGACTTGGCCTTGGCTGCGTCCCGCCACAGTACGTGGTCGATCGATCGTATCGTATGGCCCCTTTGTGAGTGAGAACACGCACATCAACGTCAATGATGTAGGAGTACGTACTACCCAAGTGCGTGGGACTGTGCCGCAGATAAAAGTGACTGCCACAGTGATGGCGCCGTATGCCTGCGCACAGTCGTATGCGTATGTACAATTGTACATATACGACGTACGCATGTACGACACCGTTGCTGATCCAACGGGGTACTTTTACGGGTCACACTCACCGGAGAGTTCCTGACTCTATAGGATCCGTTCCGGCAGGAGAAAAGAAACCAGCGTTATAGGAGGGCGCGCCCGTGCGTAGCCCGAGCAATAGCATACTCAAAGATCGTTCCCCGCTGTGGCTGGCTGGGTAGCTAGCTCGTCGAAATGGGCTAAAGCTTAAAGCTGACGCGTGCGTGCAGAGCACGGCCGCGCGCGTGGCCGGGCGGTTCCCCGAGCTGGAATCCGATGACTTGCTCGCTCGCGCCGGTGCCCGACGAGAACGCGAGCGAGGCAGCGGCTATCAATGAGTCCATCGTACAGCAATAAGGTGCGTCACCAGTGTTGCGATTTCATGGCTGCAGTGGCGGTGCAGGGAGGGGTCTGATCACAGGTGAACAGTGGCGCGAACCGGGGCCGGCGAGCCTGGTTCTTGTCTGTGCGGTCAAAGGGTTCGTTGGGTCCTGGCTAGCACTAGAGCTGCGTGAGGCTCTGCGTTGCAATTCAATGGCACAATGTGCGTGCAAAATGTAGCATAGAGCGGCATGGCAAACGACGAGTGAATTGCTCGTTACAGTGGAGTACATTTTATTTCGCTGTTTGTTGCAAACCGAGTTGAACTGAGTCGGCTTTAGAAAGCGGAGTTGGATCACATCACATTTACTAGGATTTTTTTTAATGTGGTTTGGCTGGATCTCAGTCGATGTAGTTAAAACTATGCGCTCTGCCCTCGAGCGTGCAACTGTACTTGCATAGAAAAATATAAAACATGAAAATAAAAATGTAAAATGTACACCAAGAACTAAAAAAACTGCATGACTAACTGCGCAGGATCCAATGGTTTAAGGGTTGATCGAGAATAGTTATTTCACAATCGATTGAGAAATGGCAACTCGCTTAGCAATTTAGCCCATCATTTTATGGGCAAGGCTTATGTTTCAGATGATGTGGCTCTGTCTCGTCATTGCATTTTCTGTGGCAATACAAGTGGATTCAACCAATGAAATTTGCAAGCCACCACCCGACTAACTTGTCTATTGCCAAAAGTGCAACACATCCCAAGACATGGAAGCGTTATGCGATAATCACTATGGTTTTTGAGCCATCTAGAGTTTTATTTGGGGCGACTCTTCAGTAAACATATACTACTACTTGTTTAACGATTAGTAAACACTACATTAAATATGTTAGATGTAGCTGAAACAAGTGAATCTCGTTGAAAATTTGCATTGAAACACATGATGCCATTGAAACATTTTATGCAATTGTAAATGCAACATAATCAAATGCATCATTTACTAGATTATTACGTGGTAGTTGTGCAGCAGTTGGCATATCCCTTAATTTAATGTGAAAACTAATTAGCAAACATAAAATAGGGAAGTGGACAATATTATCCTTTGGTCGGGTCTAGAAACTCGTCGTGTGTATCATCTACATACAGGCAGCCCTCGAGGCTCGTTGGATCTGATTTTGTGTCCCAAGCGAATACCGAAGAGGGCCATGGTCAATCATTGTAGAACCACCTCTTGATCACGTTGGACGGATTTCAACACCATTTTGAATTTTGGTCATTTTAGTGAGTGCCCAGAATTTTGGAATGCTGAAATTCTAGGCCATGTTCAAACTATTTCAAATAAAATTTAAATTAGATTTTTTTTGTTAAAACTAGTTAATTTTAATGAGATCAGTATTCCAAATAATTTTAATTTTTCAAATGTTTTGTAAATGTCTGGAATATTTATGTTACAAAAATTGTAAACCTTGTTGCTTAAGGGAGTTCAAACAAACCTTTAACGCCACAAAATAACATCAAGATCGAGAGAAAAAGTTTCTATGGGTGAACACTCACTAACATCATATCAGATAGGCCTTGCCGAGCTCTAAAAGAACTCGGCATGGCCTAAAGGCTGGGATGACGCAACTACTATTGGTGGCGTGCTTACCGCTTGCTTGATTAATGTTAAATTAATTACTATATATGTGCTTTGCAAAGAGCCGCGCTTTTATAATGTGAAACCCGAGAAAACCGGAGAAACATATATATAAATTCAGACCAAGATGTGGCCAAAATCATGTATGCGGGTCTACTACATTGATATACATGCATATTTGAAGTTCTCGGAGTTGCAACTTATCTAGTTTTTTTGTTGCAAATATGCAACTCTTCAAAGTAATATATCAATGTAACTATGTTAAGATATATTGCGTGTTAATAAATAAAAGGTTGTTTCTGCAAAAAGAGAAAAATGTTATCTAGCAAACACCCAGGCTTGGCATGCCAACTTTGTAGGATTTGCCATGATCAGAGTCGAAATTTGCCATTTGGCACAAAAAAGGCCGGAAAATTGCCATTCATTCGATCTTGATCCGAGGGCTATTTGCCTTGAGCCCTAAAAATCGTAAGTATTGGGGTCCAAAAATAAACTAACATAATTAAGTAATCTTAGCTGTGCAGATTTTGCTGAAGATCCCCTCCACAGAAGAACCATCATGCTCATATGTTAGTTGTCATCCGTTAACGCCCTGCTTATCATTCGACAAAGGCAAGGTGTCATTGTCGCTCTCGTCACGTGTGTCCGTTTCTTTCCTTTTCTTACCCCTCATGATCTCACACCGTCTTCTGCAATCATCACATTTCATTTCACCCATTTCACACCGGCAGTGCATATCTCTTTTACGCGTACTTGCCAGAGTGCAGCGGTAAAAGCAATATAGTAATATGAAAGAAACACGATAGAAGAACTCAGAGACATAAGTAATGCAGGAATTCGCTCACGCAAAACGAAAAACAATAATAAAAAAGGGCCAGATAGAAAAGCATTACGGCGCCTCAAAGTACAAACTCGGAAAGAAAAGGGGTTCAAGGAGCGAAAGCGCCATGGAAAATTTGGCTGCTCGGGTCAGCGCCCCCGCTTCCCGCTTCCGTTGCCCGTCTTTACCTCTTGCCCGCAACACCCCTCCCTCCCTTGTCCGCACGCCGCTACGTACAAAAGACCCGTCCCCCCCTCCTCTCATCCGCCCCTCCCCTCCTCTTCCTCCTCTGCTTCCACACCTCACCCGCTCCAGGCCAGAGGCGGCGCACGAGGTCCGTCGAGGAGGTGGAGCGAGCCGCGCCTGAGCCATCTGCGCCGTGTATCGTCGTATCATCTACTACCAGGAAGGAAGAGACCGATGGCCCCGAACTACGAGATGGCCGCCTCCATCCTGCTCTGCGCCGAGGACAGCAGCAGCATCTTCGGCTTCGGCGACGGCGAGGAGGCGGCGGCGGGAGCGAGGGCGGAAGGCTCTCCGTACTGCGGCGGCGACGACGAGTTCGCAGCGGGTTTCCCGCTGCCGTCCGAGGAATGCGTGGCCCGCTGGGTGGCGACGGAGGCGGAGCACATGCCCAGGGAGGACTATGCCGAGCGGCTCCGCGCCGGGGGCGTGGATCTCCGCGTGCGGATGGACGCCGTCGACTGGATATGGAAGGTGCGCTCTCTTTCCTTAATCGACGCGAGCTGTCTTGCTCTCCGTCTCGCCTCTGATTCGCTCCCGTTCGCGTCGATCCGGTGATGATTAATCCATCGGTGTACCCGCAGGTTCACACGTACTACGGCTTCGGCCCTGTCACTGCCTGCTTGGCCGTCAACTACATGGACCGCTTCCTCTCGCTCTACCAGATACCGGTAAGGAGATACGTCCACCCTATGAACATGGCCCGCCATTAATGCACGCCACGCCATTGCAGCGCTGATTCATGTGAGCCTCGCTCGTGTTTACAGGAGGGCAAGGCTTGGATGACGCAGCTGCTATCGGTGGCGTGCTTGTCTCTTGCTGCCAAGATGGACGAAACTTCCGTGCCTCAGTCCATCGACCTGCAGGTGAGATGAGAATCTAATTAAAGCACCCATTTGGTTGGTCTGAAGATCTTGTAATGACCACCGCACTTGTGTTCGATCAGGCCGGGGACGCGCGGTACGTGTTCGAGGCGAAGACGATCCAGAGGATGGAGCTGCTGGTCCTGAGCACGCTCAAATGGCGGATGCAGGCCGTCACCCCCTTCTCCTACCTCGACTACTTCCTCCACCAGCTGAGCGGCGGCAATGCGCCGTCGAGGCAGGCCGTCCGGGACGCCACGGAGCTCATCCTCTGCATATCCAGAGGTGCGCACGCACGCACGCAACATCTTTTTGGCTGGCACTTTGGCAGATCGATATCGAGAGATGCATCTACATTTTTTTGGAAAAATCTCACGCTGTGGGTCGGTTCACGCATGGCAGGGACGAGCTGCCTGGAGTTCCGGCCCTCGGAGATCGCCGCGACGGTGGCCGCCGCCGTGGCCGGGGAAGAACACTCTGCCCACAAGGCGGCTTGCTGCATCCACGTAGATAAGGTGAGACGCGCACGCAACGTTTTTTTTTTTTTTTGTCTGGGCACCACGTCTCATTTACTGCGTCGCGGCGTGGTTCTTGGCCTTTTAGACCTGCGGCAGTACGCTAGGCATGCAGAAAAAAGTCATTGCAGTCGCCCCTGTTCCTGTAGACGCGCGTACTTATCGAGACACCATGCAGGGAACGCGTGAGCCGCATTTACGCTCTGTAACATGGCGACTTAATGGCTTGTTGCTTTCTGCAGGAGCGGTTGCTGAGTTGCCATGAAGCGATGCTCCAGGCCACCGGCGCCACCGTGCCGCCACCTAAAACCGCAGGCCTGATGGGCAGAGCCTACTCCCCGGCCGTGTCTGCGCCGCGGAGCCCCACCGGGGTGCTGGACCTGGATGCCGGCTACCTTAGCTGCACAAGTGATGGCGCCAGCACGACGACCACCATGCCATCGTCACCTCTCGCGAGCTCTGGCTTCGACAGCTCCCCGGTCAGCAGCAAGAGGAGGAAGATCAGCAGATGATGATGATTAGGACGATGATATGTTCCAACCCAACCGGTATACCCCCCAAAAAAATCTTGATGTCGATTGATTAAAGGTCTCTTCTGTGCGCGCCCATCATCATCTCTAACTCGGTGGGCAAGTCAAATGGTTTGGATCGACTGCGATGGCTGTGGGAGCTTTTGATGCCGCTGAAAGGCAGCTGAAAGGACCAAAGGCAGCGCGTTGTGGACATGACAAGATAGCAAAGACGTCCATGGATGGATGAATAAAGACGGGCCAGGCTCTGAAGTCTGAATTACTACTACTACTCTACTAGCAGTAGGCAGCGACAATGGTGGTCGTTCCCAAAAGAGCAAAGGTTTTGTGCGAAGACAAAGCTGCGATGAGATGGGACGCCCGAAAATAAAGAGACAGTGGCGCAACGCAAGAGCTGGTGGCAGGCACTGATTGTCCTAGCTCTGTTTTAGCTGCTGCTTGAGTAGTTTGCACTGTTCTGTAATTTTCCCTAATTTCCGTTGTGAAAACGAAAAAAAAACTGAGATAAGCAAACAAATTTTGGCCTCAAATAATGATGGCATGATTGAGATCCATGACGAGGCAATACTAGCTAGTAGTACAGTAAAAACAAAAGAAAGACAAAACCCATAAGATGTGGGAGTGGGTTTTGCCTTTAGGGGTTATGAACTATCAACATCATCCACGATCGGTTTTCTTTTTAGCTTTGCGCTTGCACTATAGTATAGCTTGTTGCCATCATATAATGTTTGACCAGTTGTCTGCATAGACCGTGGAAATAAAGAGGGGAGACACTGTCTGGACGAACCTCGGGAACACAAGCATAAAAATAGGGCTGCTGCCATACAGTGCAGGAGGTGTTGAGAATCTGCCTAACGAAATTAGGTTAGTTGGAGTGTATGGTCCACTCTTGGACTCGTTAAAGCTTCTCGCCAAATTGCAGTTATAAAATGGGTGCGGCTAGATCTCATTTTTTTAAAAGAATATATCCGTAATAACGTGATGATGTTTTTCAAGGTCACTCGAGCGAACAACCGCATCAGAAAGTGTTCCCTCAAAAAACCACTCCCTGCGGATGCTCAAGATTGCCACGCTATAACAAATAAATCAGTGTGCCGCGAATTTACCGAAGGATGCGCTTGACCAGAGACCAGTGAACATCACGAGGCGAGTGCATATGCAAGCAAACATGTTGCACAACATACTGAATGTCTGATCTGGTGAGCGTGAGGTACTGAAGAGCAGAAACAATACTTCAGTACCAACGGTGACGGTGGAGCACATAAACCGCCCGCGGTAGAGCAGAAACAATGCTTCGGTACCAACGGTGACGGTGGAGCACATAAACCGCCCTCCACCGCGGGTTTCAACCCTATATCTCTCCTCCATGTCATCCATCTTAAGCGGCGGACGAGGAAAGAGAGGTGAATCCCAAGGCAATAATGCTAGTTGGGAGATTTGAGCGTCGGGGTTAAGGAACAAGGGGGCAAGTTAGATAGATTTGCTGGCTCCCCCCTTTCCCACATTCTTATAGGGCAATCGAAGGCTGGGGGTCAGCCTGTTGTTTCGGGGAGCAGATCGCCGCTTCTCGATACATCATGCAATTAATGTGCCTAAAATCTAAAAATGGCCGGCCACCAACTAACCAAAACGAGCGGCCGCGCTAGCCGACAAAAACAATCGTCGCTGTCTCTCTTCAGTAGTTGCGTCTCTTCAGAAAAGGAAAACAACTAATCCCCGTCCGTCCGGCGCTCCTTCGCTGACGAGCCGTCTCGCCGGCGACCAGGATCCAAGTCACGCCGGTCCCCTCTTGCCTTCCCTTCTCTCTCTTCCTTCTCACTCCTCCACACAGGGCGCCGCCATGGATGGTCCCCGCCTTGGGTCAAGCTCGTCCCTGTCGACCACCACCGCGTCGGGCCTCCTCTCCATCTGCATCGACGCCGGATCTGCACATCCCCGCCGCCCTGGATCCGAGACCCCCACATCCTCCTCCCTCTTGTTCGTCCATCTGCTCGACGCGGCCGCTCGAGCCGGGGGCCGCGGTGCGTCCCGCATCTCCATCGAGCCTGAGGTCAACTCGAGGATCTACGAAGCCAACCGTGAAACTCATGATTCATGCATGCGTGGTTGCTGTAGATTTTGTACCAGGCGCATAGCAACTGGATTGATGTGGCGGCGGGGCTAGAGCTCACCGAGGGCAGGCTAGTTCTATCTTTCTACATGGTAGCTGCCGGACTGGGACGGTCAAAGATGACCAATGCGTATGATCTGCGTGCAGCTTTGGTGATTTTTTTTCGATTAACGCTGGTGGTCGTTACATGGAGACTTATTGGCTGAAGAATGGAGATTAAGAGATAGTAGACTTATTGTAATGTAGTTTAGTTGCATACACATTGATGTTTAGTTGGCTTGTAATGTAGTCTAGTTGCACACACATTAATGTTTAGTTGGCTTGTAATGTAGTCTAGTTATACACACATTGATGTTTAGTTGGCTTATAATGTAGTCTAGTTGCACATAAATTGATGTTTAGTTGGCAGGAAGACTAGTTGCACATACATTAATATTTAGTTGGCAAGACTATTGACACACACATATGTTTAGTTGGCGCGGCAATCTATTCTAGTTGCACACACATTGATATTTAGTTGGCAGGACTAGTTACACACATATATGCTCAGTTGGCGCGATAATTTAGTCTAGTTGCACACATTGATGTTTAGTTGGCAGGACTAATTACACACACATATGCTCAGTTGACGCGGCAATATATTCTAGTTGCACACACATAGATGTTTAGTTGGTAGGACTGTTGACACATACATATGCTCAGTTGGCGCGGCAATGTAGTCTAGTTGCGCACACATTGATGTTTAGTTGGCAAGAAGACTAGTTCGTCGAAACATCCCCATGCGGGATCTATTTTTGAAGAGCACGTCGCGAGGGTTTCAACGATGAAAATGGATCTGATTTTCGACACACGGTTTAAAACATATGTTTTTTATAATTTTGAAAACCAAAAATTAATGCACAAGGGATGAACATGAGAAGCATTAATGCAACGTCATGCAGATATCCATCAAGTGAAAAAAGACCACATAAGAAGTGATTAATCAGCAGTGTTATTTTTATCCACATGGATTATTGGACTGATCTAGCCAGCGGCCGGCTGCTCGCTACCCTTCGCGAGCGGCCGGCCAAAAACGAAAACTTTTGGTCCGTAATAATCTATAAATAGTAATAATCTCTCCCCTCTAATTTATATACTAAAAAACAAATCCATATATTAGAAAAAATATCAGGTCAACAGACAAAAAACATCCATATGAAAATGTGTGAACACATTTAATTTGAGTTTTCAATCTTTTAAAAAATCGTAATTTTTAATCCGCGTGTCGGAATTAAGATCCCTTTTCACTGTTGGAACCCTCGCGACGTGCTCTTCGAAAGTAGATCTCGCATGGGTATGTTTCGACGAACCAGTCTTCCTGCCAACTAAACATCAATATGTGTGCAACTAGACTACATGCAGCGCCAACTGAGCATATGCGTGTGCCAATAGTCCTTCTGCCAACTAAATATCAATATATATGCAACTAGGCTACATTGTCGGGTGAATTGCGCATATGTGTGTGCAAATAGTGTCTTGCCAACTAAATATCAATGTGTGTGCAACTAGACTAAATTACAAGCCAACTGAGCATATGTATATGCAACTAGTCTTCCTGCCAACTAAACATCAATGTGTGTGCAACTAGACTAAATTACAAGCCAACTGAGCATATGTGTGTGCAACTAGTCTTCCTGCCAACTAAACATCAATGTGTGTGCAACTAAACTACATTACAAGCCAACTAAACATAAATGTGTGTGCAACTAGACTAAATTATAAGCCAACTGAGCATATATGTGTACAAGTAGTCTTCCTGCCAACTAAACATTAATGTGTGTGCAACTAGACTAAATTATAAGCCAACTGAGCATGTGTTTGTGCAACTAGTCTTTCTGCCAACTAAACATCAATATGTGTGCAACTAGGCTAAGTTAGAAGCCAACTAAATATCAATGTGTGTGCAACACCTATTGTGTCCGATGCTTCATATCAGATAGCAGAAACAAAACATATGAAGTTCCTCAATCGCGATACACAATTATTCAGTCGCAGGCATTCCTCCGTCTCAAGGTCACACGATTTTGCATCACAAAGAATCAACGATTGTAACTAGAGATGCAGAAGACCAACCAACGAGAAAAATTGGAAACACACCATTTGCACATAGACAGGTTTCACAGACGGAGACAAAATCTGACACTAATCACCTCCTGCCGAGGAGGTGAGGTTGCTCAAGCACGGTACCCCTGCATCTCCGCCATCGCCGGCTGCAACCCAGCCTTCCCCTATCGTGGGCTGCTACCACACCAAGAAAGGGGAACAGGGAGGATGGGGAGACCGTGGGGATTGCGTGGACTGGCGGATCCGACGCGGAACTCCTCAGATCTGGCGCAGCGGAGCTAATCGGATCCGGCGGGGTGCACGCGCGGCGGCGTGCCGGAGGTAGATGGCGACGGTTGGCCGGAGGACGGGTCGCGGCCGGTCGGACGCCATGGCTGCGATGGTTGACGGGTCAGGGAAGGAGGAGGAGGAAGGAAGTGTGCTTCCGACCAGATATCACCTGAGGTCGTGGGCCGAACGATTCGCTGGCATCGTGCGGTCGAGCAGCGGCCGCTCGTTCTCCCTAGATAGTGCGCGCGCACTTTTTAGAATTTAGGTGGATTATTAAGTAACAACACGCTACGTGCCAAAAAAAAGCGGCCGCCCAGGAGCGCTAGCGGGCGCCCAGCCGCTAGACGCGTCCATTAATGTGCGTAAAAATCAAGTGTGTGATAATGAGGCCGCTAGAAGACCGAAAGCTCGCCCCCTCGTTGATAGGACGTGCCAATGAAAACGGCCTTGGGTGGTGTGCCTCATAAAAATGTTAATTAAGTGGTTTGACTCTGCAACAGCAGGTGACGTTTAAATCCACCAAAAGGGCTATCAGGGCTTTGACCTGGCCAAACCTTTCGGGGTAGGCCCACCTATGGCCAACCTTGGACGCTACTTCGGCCTAGCCAGACTAATTAGACGTGCCTAGGAGGAAGTCTCGTCATGAGATATCTATCCTCCTTTTTTGAGAATCCCAGGAATCTAATATTGCGATCTAGGAAGCCAAGAAACCCTCAGAGCCGAGCATAACCTCGGGTTCGGAAGCCGACGTGGAGGATAGAACTCGCGTACAAAGCATACGAAGCCGAAGACTCAAGCTTATAAAATTATCCCAAAGAAGACGTCTGATGTCCCCGGCTTCAAGACTAGTTTGGGGGCTACTGTTGGTGTCCTGAATTAGGAGGTGCTTGCCATGTCGGGGAAGCACGACATCAACAACGCTTTTTCTATGACCATCTCTAGGTGCGCGTGCTTTGCGAGCAGCCTGCCGGTTTCGTCGACCTGCAGCGGCAAGACAACATGTGCCTGCTATCCCGGTCATTGTATGGGCACAAACAATATCCTCGCGCATGGTACCAGCGCATCTCGGTGTTCCTTGCAGCTCTTGGCTTCCGCAGCACCACCTCTGGCACCTCGCAGTTCGTGCTACATCGGACTGATCATGTCGCCATGTTACTCCATTTCCTTTTAGTCACGGGGTTTAGTTTGTAAAAGAGCATACACATACTCATACGATCTCGAGGTAGATCAATATGTACTTTGTACTCCACCACAATCAATAAGAAGAAGCATGACGTAGGGTTTTACATCATCAGATCTCGGGTAGGGGGTCCCTGTTACCATCTAGCTCTGATCATCAAGCTTGGGACCCCCTACTTGGGACCCTGTCTAGGGTTTTGAGGGGGGTGGTGGCGACGTCTTAGGACGCCCAGCTGTGGCCTGGGGCGAAAGCGAGGGGATCTAGAGGAAAACTGATACCATATAGGAAAAGGAATTGGATGCAACTCAACTATATTTATCGGAGTTGTTACAATATATACCGGAGATGTCTTGCGTGACAAGCAAACAATCCCTAAAATATCTCTAGTAGTTAGTGTTGTGAAACGTTGCATGGAAAACAAAAAATTTCTATGCACACACAAGATCTATCCATGGAGATGCATAGCTACGAGAGGGGGAGAGTATATTCATACCCTTGAAGATCGCTAAGCGGAAGCATTCATCAATGCACTTGATGTAGTCGTACACCTTCACGATCCGTCCCGATCCAGTACCGAACATACGACACCTCCGCGTTCAACACACGTTCAGCTCGATGACGTTCTCGGCTTCTTGATCCAGCAAGAAGGGTGAAGTAGTAGATGAGTTCCGGCAGCATGATGGCGTGGTGAAGAACAATCTCCGTAGGGCTTCGCCAAGCACAACGGAAACTAGACGAAGGATAAACTAGAGGGGACGGGGTTACCGGCACACGGATTGGTGATTATTGATCTGTTCCGGGTGCTAGCCCTGCCCCTCTATTTATATGTTGAGCCCTGGGGTCGATTCTTAGAGAAAGAGCCTCCTCAAAGTCGATTTAGCTCGCAAGGCAAGAGTCCTTCTCGGACCCCAGTTCCTTTTGTCCATTGGTATGTTACTTGCCCGAGATTCGATCCTCGATATCTTCATACCTACTTCAATCTCGTTACCAGCAAGTCTATTTACTCGTTCCGTAATACATCATCCCGTAAGTAACTCCTTAGTCACTTTGCTTGCAAGCTTCTTGTGATGTTGTATTACCGAGAGGGCCCAGAGATACCTCTCCTTCACACGGTGTGACAAATCCCAGTCTCGATCCATGCCAACCCAACAAACACTTTCGAAGATACCTGTAGAGCACCTTTATGATCATCCAGTTATGTTGTGTTGTTTGGTGGCACACAAGGCATTCCTCCGGAGTCTGGGAGTTGCATGATCTCATGGTCGAAGAAACATGTATTTGACATTAAGAAAGCAGTAGCAATAAACTAAATGATCATATGCTCCCGTTATCAAATGACAACTCATGTCTATGGTTAGGAAACCTTAACCATCTTTGATAAACGAGCTAGTCTAGTAGAGGCTCACTAGGGACACGGTATTTGTTTATGTATCCACACGTGTAAAGTTTCTAGTCAATACAATTCTAGCATGAATAATCAACCTTTATCATGAATAAGGAAATACAATAATAACAACTTTATTGTTGCCTCTAGGGCATATTTCCAACAGTCTCCCACGTGCACTAGAGTCAATAATCTAGATTATATAGTAATGAATCTAACACCCATGGAGTCTTGGTGTTGATCATGTTTTGCTTGCGGAAGAGGTTTAGTCAACGGGTCTGCTACATTCAGATCCGTATGTAATTTACAAATTTCTATGTCTCCATCCTCGACATATTCGCGAATGGAGTTGAAGCGTTGCTTCATGTGTTTGGTTCTCTTGTGAAACCTGGATTCCTTCGCTAAGGCAATTGCTCCAATGTTGTCACAAAATATTATCATTGGACCTGATGCACTGGGTATTACACCCATATCGGATATGAACTCCTTCATCCATACTCCTTCATGCGTTGCTTCCGAAGCAGCTACGTACTCCGCTTCACATGTAGATCCCGCCACGACGTCTGCTTGGAACTGCACCAACTGACAACTCTACCATTCGATATAAATATGTATCCGGTTTGCGACTTAGAGTCATCCAGATCCATGTCGAAGCTAGCATCAACGTAACCCTTTATGATGAGCTCTTCGTCACCTCCAGAAACGAGAAACATATCCTTGGTCCTTTTTAGGTACTTCAGGATATTCTTGAGCGTTGTCCAGTGATCCAGTCCTGGATTACTTTGGTTCCTCCCTGCCAAATTTGTGGCAAGGCACACATCATGTCCGGTATATAGCATGGCATACATTATAGAACCTATGGCCAAGGCATAGGGAATGACTTTCATTCTCTCTCTATCTTCTACCGTGATCGGGCTATGAGTCTTACTCAATTTCACACCTTACAAAACAGGCAAGAACCCCTTCTTGGACTGATCCATTTTGAACTTCTTCAAAATCTTATCGAGGTATGTGCATTGTGAAAGTCCTATGAAGCATCTTGGTCTATCCCTATAGATCTTGATGCCCAATATATAAGCAACTTCACCGAGGTCTTTCATTGAAAAATTCTTATTCAAGTATCCTTTTATGGTATCCAGAAATTCTATATCATTTCCAATCAGCAATATGTCATCCACATATAATATTAGAAATGCTACCGAGGTCCCACTCACTTTCTTGTAAATATAGGCTTCACCATAAGTCTGTATAAAACCAAATGCTTTGATCACCTCATCAAAGCGTTTATTCCAACTCCGAGATGCTTGCATCAGTCCATAGATTGATCGCTGGAGCTTGCACACTTTGTTAGCACCTTTAGGATCGACAAAACCTTCCGGTTGCATCATATACAACTCTTCCTTAACAAACCCGTTAAGGAATGCAATTTTGACATCCATTTGTCAGATTTCACAATCATAAAATGTGGCAACTGCTAACATGATTCAGACAGACTTAAGCATCGCTACGGTTGAGAAAGTCTCATCGTAGTCAACCCCTTGAACTTGTCGAAAACCTTTTGCAATAAGTCGAGCTTTGTAGACAATGATATTACCGTCAGCGCCTGTCTTCCTCTTAAAGATCCATTTATTCTCAGTAGCTTGTCGATCATCGGGAAAGTCCACCAAAGTCCATACTTCTCATACATGGATCCTATCTCAGATATCATGGCTACAAGCCATTTGTCGGAATCTGGGCTTGTCATAGCTTCTTCATGAAGGAAATATGCCCTAGAGGCAATAATAAAGCTATTATTTATTTCCTTATTTCATGATAAATGTTTATTATTCATGCTCGAATTGTATTAACCGGAAACTTAGTACATGTGTGAATACATAGACAAAACATAGTGCCCCTAGTATGCCTCTACTTGACTAGCTCGTTAATCAAAGATGGTCATGTTTCCTAACCATAGACATGCATTGTCATTTGATGAACGGGATCACATCATTAGGAGAATGATGTGATGGACATGACCCATCCATTAGCTTAGCATTATGATCGTTACAGTTTCATTGCTACTGCTCTCTTCATGACTTATACGTGTTCCTCAGACTATGAGATTATGCAACTCCCGAATACCGGAGGAACACTTTGTGTGCTACCAAACGTCACAACATAAATGGGTGATTATAAAGGTGCTCTACAAGTGTCTCCGAAGGTGTTTGTTGGGTTGGCATAGATCGAGATTAGGATTTGTCACTCCGTGTTTCGGAGAGGTATCTCTGGGCCCTCTCGGCAATACTCATCACTATAAGCCTTGCAAGCATTGTGACTAATGAGTTAGTTGCGGGATTAAGTATTACGGAACGAGTAAAGAGACTTGCCGGCAACGAGATTGAACTAGGTATGATAATACCGACGATCGAATCTCGGGCAAGTAACATACCGATGATAAAGGGAAAAACATATGTTGTTATGCGGTTTGACCGATAAAGATCTGCGTAGAATATGTTGGAGCCAATATGAGCATCCAGGTTCCGCTATTGGTTATTGACCGGAGATGTGTCTCGGTCATGTCTACATAGTTCTCGAACCCGTAGGGTCCGCACGCTGAACATTCAATGATGATTTGTATTATGAGTTATGTGATTTAATGACCGAAGTTTGTTCGAAGTCCCGGATGAGATCATGTACATGACGAGGAGTCTCGAAATGGTTGAGACATAAAGATCGATATATTGGAAGGCTATAGCAGACATCGAAAAGGTTCCGAGTGATTCTGGTATTTTTCGGAATACCGGAGAGTTATGGGAATTCGCCGGGGGAAGTAATGGGCCTTAATGGGCCATACGGGAAAGGAGAGAAGGTCCTCAAGAGGTGGTCGTGCGCCCCCCATGGGCTAGTCCGACTTGTACTAGGAGGGGGTGGCGCCCCCTCCTTCCTTCTCCACTCTTCCTCGTTCCCTCGTTCTCCTACTAGGATTAGGAAAGAGGAGGGGAATCCTACTTAGACTAGGGAGTCCTAGTAGGATTCCCCACACCTGGTGCGCCCCCCTTTGTGCCGGCAACCTCTTCCCTCCCCTCCTTCATATACGTGGCCAGGGGGCACCCCATAGACACACAAGTTGATTGTTTAGCCATGTGCGGTGCCCCCCTCCACAGATTTCCACCTCGGTCATATCGTCGTAGTGCTTAGGCGAAGCCCTGTGCCGGTAACTTCATCATCATCGTCACCAGGCCGTCGTGCTGGCAAAACTCTCCCTCGACCTCAGCTGGATCTAGAGTTCGTGGGACGTCACTGAGATGAACATGTGCAGATCGCGGAGGTGTCGTACCTTCGGTGCTAGGATCGGTCGGATCATGAAGACGTACGACTACATCAACCGCGTTGTCATAACACTTCCACTTTCAGTCTACGAGGGTACGTAGACAACACTCTCCCCTCTCATTGCTATGCATCACCTAGAGATAGATCTTGCATGTTCGTAGGAATTTTTTTGAAATTACTTTGTTCCCCAACAATGGCATCTGAGCCAGGTCTATGCATAGATGTTATATGCACAGGTAGAACACAAAGAGTTGTGGGCGATAATAGTCATACTGCTTACCGGCATGTCATACTTTGATTCGACGATATTGTTGGATGAAGCGGCTCAGACCGACATTATGCATATGCTTACGTGAGACTGGTTCTACCGACATGCTTCGCACATAGGTGGCTGGTGAGTGTCTGTTTCTCCAACTTTAGTTGAATCTAGTGTGGCTACGCCCGGTCCTTGTTGAAGGTTAAAATAGCACACTTGACGAAAAATCGTTGTGGTTTTGATACGTAGGGGTAAGAACGGTTCTTGCTAGAAGCCTGTAGCAGCCACGTAAAATTTGCAACAACAAAGTAGAGGACGTCTAACTTGTTTTTGCAGGGCTTACTGTGATGTGATTGAAGGAAATATGCCCTAGAGGCAATAATAAAGTTATTATTTGTTTTCTTATTTCATGATAAATGTTTATTATTCATGCTAGAATTGCATTAACCGGAAACATAATACATGTGTGAATACATAGACAAACATAGTGTCACTAGTATGCCTCTACTTGACTAGCTCGTTAATCAAAGATGGTTAAGTTTCCTAACCATAGACATGAGTTTTCATTCGATTAATGGGATCACATCATTAGGAGAATGATGTGGTTGACTTGACCCATTCTGTTAGCTTAGCACTTGATCGTTTAGTATGTTGCCATTGCTTTCTTCATGACTTATACATGTTCCTATGACTATGAGATTATGCAACTTCCGTTTACGAGAGAAACACTTTGTGTGCTACCAAACGTCACAACGTAATTGGGTGATTATAAAGGTGCTCTACAGGTGTCTCCGAAGGTACTTGTTGAGTTGGTGTATTTCGAGATTAGGATTTGTCACTCCGATTGTCGGAGAGGTATCTCTGGACCCTCTCGGTAATGCACATCACTATAAGCCTTGCAAGCAATGTGGATAATGAGTTTGTTGTGGGAAGATGCATTACAAAACGAGTAAAGAGACCTGCTGGTAACAAGATTGAACTAGGTATTGAGATACCGACGATCGAATCTCGGGCAAGTAACATACCGATGACAAAGGGAACAACGCATGTTGTTATGCGGTTTGACCGATAAAGATCTTCATAGAATATGTGGGAGCTAATATGAGCATCCAGGTTCCGCTATTGCTTATTGACCGGAGATGTGTCTCGGTCATGTCTACATAGTTCTTGAACCCGTAGGGTCAGCACGCTTAACGTTCGGTGACGATTAATATTATGAGTTATGTGTTTTGATGTACCGAAGGTAGTTCGGAGTCTGAGATCGGGGACATGACGAGGAGTCTCGAAATGGCCGAGACATAAAAATCGATATATTGGACGACTATATTCAGACATCATAAAGGTTCCGAGTGATTCGGGTATTTATCGGAGTACCGGAGAGTTACAGTAATTCGCCGGGGAGTATATGGGCCTTATTGGGCTTTAGGGGAAAGAGAGAGGGGAGGCTGCCCGCCCCCCAAGGCCTAGTACGAATTGGACTAGGGGGAGGGGTTGCGCCCCCTCCTTCCTTCTCTTCTCTTTTCCCTTTCCTTGACTCCTACTTCTACTACTTGGAAGGGGGGGGGGGATCCTACTCCCGGTGGGAGTAGGACTCCTCCAGGGCGCGCCATAGGAGGGCCGGCCCTCCCCCCTCCTCCACTCCTTTATATACGGGGGCAGGGGGGACCTCTAGAGACACAAGTTGATCTGTTGATCTCTCTCAGCCGTGTGCGGTGCCCCCCTCCACCATATTCCACCTCGGTCATATCATAGTGGTGCTTAGGAGAAGCCCTGCGTCGGTAGCAACATAATCACCGTCATCACGCTGTCGTGCTGACGGAACTCTCCTGTGAAGCTCTGCTGGATCGGAGTTCGCGGGACGTCATCGAGATGAACGTGTGCTGAACTCGGAGGTGCCGTACGTTCGGTACTTGGATCGGTCGGATTGTGAAGACGTATGACTACATCATCCGCGTTGTGCTAACGCTTCCGCTTTCGGTCTACGAGGGTATGTGTGAGGGAGTCCGGGATTAAGGGGTCCTCGGACAGCCGAATTATATAATTTGGCCGGACTGTTGGACTATGAAGATACAAGATTGAAGACTTCGTCCCGTGTCCGAATGGGACTCTCCTTTGTGTGGAAGCCAAGCTTGGCAATTTGGATATGTAGATCTCCTTCTCTATAACCGACTCTGTGTAACCCTAGCCCCCTCCGTTGTCTATATAAACCGGAGGGTTTATTCCGTAGGACGAGAACAATCATAATCATAGGCTAGCTTCTAGGGTTTAGCCTCTACAATCTCATGGTAGATCAACTCTTGTAATACTCATATCATCAAGATCAATCAAGTAGGAAGTAGGGTATTACCTCCATCGAGAGGGCCCGAACCTGGGTAAACATCGTGTCCCCTGCCTCCTGTCACCATTAGCCTTAGACGCACAGTTCGGGACCCCCTACCCGAGATCCAACGGTTTTTACACCGACATTGGTGCTTTCATTGAGAGTTCCACTATGCCGGTATGATAAGGCTTGATGGCTCGCCTTGTTGTCAAGGACAACATCACCTCTGGGGGAGCCCTGGCTGCAGGCCAGACTCTTCGGCTGGGCGGCTTCATCATGACCGCCCGTTCGGCCGCCACGCCGACGATGACTTCTCAGGTCATCAAGAACAGCCTCCACGTCAGCTCGGAATTCACCGAGCAGATGGATACAATGGAGCTCTCCTCCCTGAAGGAGCTTTTGGATTGCATCGCCGCCCTGGAGTCGCTACGGACTATGATCGGATCGGGCTTAAACCCGACCAAAGGGACATTAACTCTACGCCGGCCATCCATCAAATAGCGGTTGTAGAGGAACAAAGCAGTGATTCTCCCTCTATTTTGAGGATGAACTATGTCCGGATTCCCGAAATCTTCGAGCCGGATACCCGTTTACAGGAGGACATGGCCAAGGCTTTGAACTTAGAATCAGGCAGCAGGCCACAAATATTGGGCAACATCCCGGAGTCCGAGCGGCCAAGCTCGGGAGCTCCTCTGCCCCTGGGTCTCAGATCTGGTCAGGATTTGGACTTAAATCTACCCACCCACCCAGACACAAGTGATCTTTCCCACATTATACAAGAGCCCCAAGAGACAGTACATCACTTCTGGGCCAGATTCCTCCTTGTAATGAGCAAGGTTAAGGACTGTCGCGAGGAAGACACAATCTCATTCTTTTGCAAAAGTTGCATGGACAAGGGAATTCTCAATGCCATAAGTCGTCGTGACATAGCACACTTCGCCGACTTGGCGGCCATAGTATAGAAATACCGTGCGATGGAAAGCGCCTGGAAAACCCAAACAAAATTCTGGGATCCTCTGGCTCTCACTAAACCCCTCGTCCGAACTAAAAGGGTGCACTCTCGCAAGTCACCCAATCCAATTACAAAGAAGCCAAAACCCTCTACAGGGCGTGGAATCATGATGGAGGGATGGCTCAACAGGCCACACAAAATTCACAACACACTAGACATCATACCAACACACAGCCTTAGAGCATGTTGGATACTCCAGCAGGTGGCCAAGAGCGGCAAGGATCTCCTCATCAACAATACCGCAGAGCAACATCCCGCGGAGAATAACAATACAGTACTGACAGTCTTTGAGACTTTCACCTCAAACAATAGGCGTAAGCACGCACTCCACAACCTCACCGAAGTCTGCCACGTTACAGCAATAAATCCATGGAACGACCGGCCATAACCTTCAAAGCCAGTGACGAACCTCAATTCCGAACAGTCCGAGCAACAGTCGCTTTGGTCCTTAGTCCAATTGTCTACGGCTTCTGGCTCACTAAAGTACTCATGGACGGTGGCAGCGGATTAAACCTCATCTACGAGGAAACTCTTAACAAAATGGAAATAGACAAGAGCCACATTAAGCAAAGCAGCACAACCTTCAGAGGAATCATCCCTAGTCGGGAGGCACGATATGCGGGAAAAATCACACTGGATGTGGTATTCGGCACGCCGGAGAATTTAAGGTTTTAAGAAATTACATTCCAAGTGGCCCCGTTCAGTAGTGGATACCACGCCCTTTTAGGGCGGGATGCATTCACGAGCTTCCAAGCTATACCCCATTACGGGTATATAAAGTTCAAGATGCCTGGGCCCAATGGAATCATCACTCTAGCTAGTGATCCGGATATAGCACTCCATGCCGAAAACAAAACCGCCGCGCTAGCCCTGGAGGCATTATCCGAAGCTCTCGCAGCCGAAGAATTAACTGCGCTGCGCTCCACAGTGGACAGGGACGACATGATACTCGACAAACGACCCAAGTCCACCTCTTTTAAACCAGCAGACGAAATAGTCAAATTCCAGGTCCATCTAACGGACCCTACAAAAACAACATCAATTGGGGTACAACTGAACCCCACAATAGACGCCACACTATGAGAGTTCTTGCGTGAGAATTGGGACATCTTTGCTTGGCATCCTTCAGACATGCCATGTATCCCACGCAAGCTGGCCGAGCATAGCCTAAACATACTAAAGGGATATAATCCGGTCAAGCAGACTCTTCGGCGCTTTTTAGAACCTAAGCGACAAGCCATGCGAGAAGAGATAGCCAAGCTACTCGAGGCCGGATTCATCAGAGAAATAAAACATCCGGACTGGCTAGCAAACCTGGTGATGGTACCAAAGAAGGACAAATCCTGGCGCCTATGCGTTGATTTCAAGGACCTCAATAAGGCTTGCCCTAAGGATCCCTTCCCCCTCCCCCGCATCGATCAAATCATCGATGCTACCGCAGGACATGACTCATTGTGTTTCCTCGATGCATACTCCGGATACCATCAAATCAAGATCGCGGAATCCGATCAAGCCACAACGGCATTCATCACTCGATACGACCCCTTCTGTTTTAACACCATGCCTTTCGGGCTCAAAAACGCCGGTGCAACCTATCAACGCATGATTCAGACATGCTTGGAAACACAAATCGGCAAAACAGTAGAGGCATACGTAGATGATGTGGTCATCAAAACCAGACACGTCGAAACTTTAATAGATGACTTGAGGCTTATGTTCGACAATCTCCGAACATATGACATCAAGCTCAATCTGGAAAAATGCATTTTCGGCGTACCTGCCAGAAAGCTCTTGGGCTTTATCGTTTCCAATAGAGGAGTTGAAGCAAATCTGGCTAAAATCCGAGCTCTATCATAGTTGGCTACCCCAACAGACCTCATGCAAATCCAGAAATTAACTGGATGCGTGGCTGCTTTAAGCCACTTTATCTCCCGATTAGGAGAAAAGACATTACCTCTTTATCGCCTTCTTCGACGCACCGAACACTTCAAGTGGACGAATGCGGCTACAACTGGACTAGAGGAAATAAAAGCCCTCTTGGCCACCAATCCAATCCTGGCCGCGCCAAATATTAGCGAACCTATGCTGTTATATATAGCTGCAACACACCAGGTTGTAAGCGCAGTGCTCGTCGTTGAACGAGAGACAGACGGACATAAGTTCCTGCTTCAAAAGCCGGTATACTACGTATCCACTGTCCTCACTCCATGCAAGTCACGGTACCCACATTATCAAAAGATAGCATACGCAGTCTTCATGGCATCCCGAAAACTACGACACTACTTTCAAGAGTGTTCAATCACGATGGCCTCCGAAGTACCACTCAATGACATAATAAATAACCGCGATGCCACGGGCCAGATTGCTAAATGGGCTATCGAGCTCCTCCCATGCGACATAACATATAAACCACGGTGAGCCATTAAGTCGCAAGTACTGGCTGACTTCGTCGCAGAATGGACAAAAGCTGAACTCCCTAAAGAGTACGGCGCGTACTCCATTTGGATCATGCACTTTGATGACTCTAAGATGCTGGCTGGTCTAGGGACAGGCCTTGTCCTAACTGTTGGGGAACGTAGTAATTTCAAAAAATTTCCTACACACACGCAAGATCATGGTGATGCATAGCAACGAGAGGGGAGAGTATTGTCCACGTACCCTCATAGACCGAAAGCGAAAGCGTTATGACAACGCGGTTGATGTAGTCGTACGTCTTCACGATCCGACCGATCCAAGTACCGAACGTACGGCACCTCCGAGTTCAGCACATGTTCAACTCGATGACGATCCCCGGACCCCGATCCAGCAGGGTGTCGGGGATGAGTTCCGTCAGCACGACGGCGTGGTGACGACGATGATGTTCTACTGACGCAGGGCTTCGCCTAAGCACCGCAATGATATGACCGAGGTGGAATATGGTGGAGGGGGGCACCGCACACGGCTAAGGAACGATCACGAAGATCAACTTCTGTGTTCTGGGGTGCCCCCCTGCCCCCGTATATAAAGGAGGGAGGGGGGAGGTGCGGCCGGCCTAGGAGGGGGCGCACCAAGGGGAGTCCTACTCCCACCGGGAGTAGGACTCCCTCCTTCCTTGTTGGAGTAGGAGAAGGGGAAAGAGGGGGAGAGGAAGAAGGAAAAGGGGGCTGCGCCCCTTGTCCAATTCGGACCAGAGGGGGGGGGGCGTAGGCCTTTCCTTTTGGTCTCTCTCCTCTATTCCCGTATGGCCCAATAAGGCCCATATACTCCCCGACGAATTCCCGTAACTCTCCCGTACTCCGAAAAATACCCGAATCACTCGGAACCTTTCCGAAGTCCGAATATAGTCGTCCAATATATCGATCTTTACGTCTCAACCATTTCGAGACTCCTCATCATGTCCCCGATCTCATTCGGGACTCCAAACTCCTTCGGTACATCAAAACTCATAAACTCATAATATAACTGTCATCAAAACCTTAAGCGTGCGGACCCTACGGGTTCGAGAACAATGTAGACATGACCGAGACACGTCTCCGATCAATAACCAATAGCGGAACCTAGATGCTCATATTAGCTCCCACATATTCTACGAAGATCTTTATCGGTCAGACCGCATAACAACATACGTTGTTCCCTTTGTCATCGGTATGTTACTTGCCCGAGATTCGATCGTCGGTATCTCAATACCTAGTTCAATTTCGTTACCGACAAGTCTCTTTACTCGTTTCGTAATAGATCATCTCGCAACTAACTCATTAGTTGCAATGCTTGCAAGGCTTATAGTGATGTGCATTACCGAGTGGGCCCAGAGATACCTCTCCGACAATCGGAGTGACAAATCCTAATCTCGAAATACGCTAACCCAACAAGTACCTTCGGAGACACCTGTAGAGCACCTTTATAATCACCCAGTTACGTTGTGACGTTTGGTAGCACACAGAGTGTTCCTCCGATAAACGGGAGTTGCATAATCTCATAGTCATAGGAACATGTATAAGTCATGAAGAAAGCAATAGCAACATTCTATATGATCAAGTGCTAAGCTAGCGGAATGGGTCAAGTCAATCACATCATTCTCCTAATGATGTGATCCCGTTAATCAAATGATAACTCTTTGTACATGTCTAGGAAACATAACCATCTTTGATTAATGAGCTAGTCAAGTAGAGGCATACTAGTGACACTCAGTTTGTCTATGTATTCACACATGTATTATGTTTCCAGTTAATACAATTCTAGCATGAATAATAAACATTTATCATGATATAAGGAAATAAATAATAACTTTATTATTGCCTCTAGGGCATATTTCCTTCACTAACATCCCCCACCGGAGATACAGTCCAATACATACTCCAAATACTACACACAGATTCCAACAATGCAGCCGAATATGAGGCCCTATTGCATGGTCTTCGAATGGCAGTCTCCATGGGCATTCAACGCCTAGAAGTGCGTGGGGATTCAAACCTCACAATATCCCAAATAAATGGAGGCTTTGATGCCAAGGACCCAAAAATGGCGGCCTACCGTAATGCCGTCCTCAAAATGTCATCTCGGTTCGAGGGGCTCGAATTCCACCATGTGGTCCGAGAAAACAATCAAGCGGCGGATATCCTCGCCCGCATCGGTGCTAAGCGCGACCCCGTCCCACCTAATATCTTTTTGGAAAGGCTGTTCAAGCCATCCGTGGTGTGGGAAGCTGAGACCGGCAATACCAGTCCGGATATAAACACAACCCCAGATCCCGAACACTCTGACATAATCGGAGGCTCCGCCACCGAAATAAAACCTTCGGCCCACGTGATTATGGTTGTCATCGCCCCGTGGACTAATCCCTTCTTAGCCTACCTAAATAGGCAAGAACTCCCTGAGGACCAAAATGAGGCACGTTGCATTGTGCGGCGCTCTAAAGCCTACAAAGTCCACGAGGGAGAGCTTTATAAGAAAAGCGTGACTGGAGTGCTCCAAAGGTGCATCTTCAAAGAGGAAGGGCGGCAGCTCTTGGCTGAAATTCATTCCGGACTCGGCGGCCACCATGCCGCAGCTCGGGCACTCGTAAGCAAGGCCTTCCGTACAGGTTTCTACTGGACGACAGCCCAGGCAGACACACAGGACCTTGTCCAACACTGCGTCGGTTGCCAGCCTTTTGCAAATCAAAGCCATATGCCATCCACTGCTCTCCAAACAATCCCCATAACTTGGCCTTTTATGGTCTGGGGGCTCGATATGGTTGGACCCCTTAAAGGAGGAAGCCATAAGAAGAAATACTTGTTGGTTATGGTGGGTAAATTCACCAAATGGATAGAAGCCAAACCAGTTAAAACGGCCGAGTCCGGTCCAGTGATAGACTTCATATCCAGGGTCGTACATCGTTACGGTGTCCCCCACAACATCATCACCGATAACGGCTCAAACTTCACAGCCGACGAGGTGAAAACTTGGTGCGGCAAAATGGGCATAAAGCTCGATTATGCCTCCGTCTATCACCCTCAAACAAACGGTCAAGTCGAACAAGCAAATGGTCTTATTATGAGCGGCATCAAACCCAGACTAGTGCGATCCTTGAAGGAATCAGATACGCACTGGGTCGAGGAGCTCGACTCCGTACTATGGGGGCTGCGGACCACGCCAAATCGCACAACCAGATACACACCATTTTTTATGGTGTACGGCGCAGAGGCAGTGCTACCCTGCGATATCATCGCATGACTCACCTCGAGTGCGCATGTATGAAGAAAGAGAAGCCGAGCTGGATCAGCAGGACAACTTAGATGCCCTGGAGGAGGAGCGCAACGTCGCAAAGGCCCGTTCCGCATTCTATCAACAGCAGGCCCGAAGGTATCAAAGAAGAGAAGTATGGGCCAAAACTTATAATGTTGGCGAACTCGTTCGATGCCTACCGGAGAACAAAAAGGACAAACTCAAGCCCAAGTGGGAGGGTCCCTTCATCATTGATAATGTTCTCACCGGAGGAGCGTACCGTCTGCGTGATGCATCAAATAATCGACTCAAGCCGAACCCATGGAATGCGGTGAGACTCCGAAGATTCTACGCCAAGTGCCGAACTTTGTGTTCGTCTCCTTACCTCTGCCTTTCTTTTTTAAGTTACACCCTCTTTCTTTCTTTCTTTAATAGCCTTAAAAGCTTCAAGTATGCTTTGACCGCACACTCCTGCCGCGCTATGCGTGCCCAATATACCTGGGGGCTTCTTATACATAAGCTTAATATAATTATTTTCCGGGCTTTATGCCCACCACATATGCGTCACTTCTCCATATGTGCCTTTTTTCACCATTATATGCATCGATATGACTTAAGTTTTGGCCAAGCTGGGTTGCCTGGCTCTTGTGTTTATGCCCTACGTTCCCGTTAATTCGGCTAGGGCATAAGGGGAGCACCTCTGCGATTTTTATTGCCGGGTCAGCCGGATGTGTACCTCAGACTGGGCGAAGCCGAAAGCTAGCGTTCTTAAGAGAATATTCGATCGGTGAACAAAAGATGTTTCTTACTTATTTCAATACATGCCCCCAGATGTTTATATCCTGCGTCGCTTTTTGCAGTTCGGACATGCACATTAATGCATGCCTACCCTAGGGAAAGGAACCCTTAACGGAACTATTCTACCTGGAAGATGTTTCTTACTATCCATGTAATATAACATAGCTAGCCGGGTACATTTCTGTTCAAGCACTTATGACCCCTATGCCTGGTTTCCACACATACCCCGGTTTTCACATAACTGAGCAGGGTACTCGAATACACTCTGGACTGTCGGGTCCGGAGGTTGAAGTGAAAAGGTCCGCCATGACAAATGATTTACAATCCGGCTAGGGACGAAATATGTCATTTGAAGCACACAGTCACATAGACTGACTAAATTCTTCTTCTATACCATCCAACAGGTTGTCTAGCCTACAATCCTGTTGGGAATACTTTGCGGCTAATGCTACCTAGTCATATACCAGACTAACAGGGATCTTTTTCCCATCTGACCCTACAGGTCCTACCTCGGCCATATGGTTCGGGTCAGCCTTGGTGTATCACGTCTTTACCATGGCCCATGCTTCCCTTGCACCTTGTCGGAAGGCCGATATCTTCCATAATCGGAAGCGCCGCCGCGCTCCCTTGAGCATCTCGATAAGCTCTCCCATGCCTCCGGACAGGGATGCGGACGGCCACAAGGCCTAGGCAATACCCTGCATCACCTGCCGAATTTGTCCGTGCAGTTGTGAGAGCTCTTGCAGAAGATCGCCTGCAGATCCAGGCATCTCCTCTTCAGGACGACCTATCAACATACCTATAGACATAATTCTGTTAGCCCGCTTCTTCGCCGAACCTTATAAAGGTTCGTTTGAGCACTTACTAAAAATGCCGCGTCAAAGCCTCTTATTCTCCTTCACGTAGTCAGCAAGCTGGGCCCGAACATCTTTTAATTCAACGTCCAGCCAGGTCTTCGCGTCCTATAGATCATTCTTCTCCCGTATAACCTTCGTAAGCACGCGCTTGCCAGCCTTTACCTGTCGTTGAGCATGTTGTTCATCCTCCGATACGATCTCCGGTTTACCTCCGGGATTGTGTGCATAATCTATTGTTAGATTTGCATGCATGCCGAATACTAACTGGTATATGTCAAAACATTCTTTTCGATCAAGACAAGTATTACCAGATGAGGCCTTCTTGGACTCCTCCATTCCGGCGACTGCGGCCCGTAGCTGGGCTTTGCACTCCTCCAGCTCTTTAGACAGCTAGGTATTCTTCTCTGTAAGAACCTATGCATATAATTGATCCTTAAATCAGTTGTGCCAACTGTTTCAAGTCTCAGGGGCTACTGATATACATACTTATCAAATTTTCTTACCCATATATCTTTTACATACTGGTCCATGGGTCTGGCGGGGCCATCTCAAGCAGCTCGGATGTACGCGTCACCTAAGTTGAAGGCATTGAATGCCTCTTCAAAGAAGTTAGGATTGCGTAGTGTGGCCCGTTGGTGCCTATGATTCACGGCGCTCTCCACTTTGGAGTTTGTAGCGGATAATCTACCGCATCCTCTATAGGAGGATCATCTGGCGTTGCCCCCACGTTGACCTCCGCCCTTGAGTCCGGCCTCGTAGTCCAGCTGGTGGGGGCGTGGCCGGCAGGCTCTCCGGATATAGTTCGGCGAGCGCTTTTTCTGCCAGGAAATATATGACATTGTTATATTTTAACGACGATAATTACATAGCAGGTTCTTAGTCATACCTTTGCAACGGTGTCTCGGTCCTGACCACCTTCCTTTTAAGCCTATCCGACTTCGGTGCCTCTTGTTGACGAGTCACCACGGGTTCGGCGCGGCGTCCCAATGGCCTTCCCTGTAAAACGCAATACATGTGCGGTGGGTAAGGCACAAAGAGGGAATCCTTCTTGGAAGTTGGGACTCCGGTTTTACTTACATGTGATACAGGGAGTAGGCCAGGATAATCAGCTATGATGGTCACCAAGGCTCCATCACAGCTTAACTGATAAAATGTCCTGTCGACGAGCTCCAAAAATATGTCCGGATCTTCTTTGAGTCTGGGGTCAAGGGCCCGGTCGGGGTCCTCTGGCTGTGGAGACGGGCTGTGAACCTCCCTCATAGCTTTTCGCAGTTCCTTCTATGAATTGACAAGGTAAATATTTGTGCTAAATAACGCGGGAAAGACTGGAATAAAAGATTTCAGCTCACCCAACTTGGGGGGTTGTACATGGAGAATCCATCCCGTGGCTTGATACGGATGAACTCCTCTTCTTCTCCTTTGAACAAATCGGACAATATTTTTGCCAGAGCGGCGGCGGAGTCCAGACCTTTACGGCCGCAGCGGGTGGCATCGTCTTCTCCATTGAAGTGCCACATGGGTTTCCCCCGATATTGAAGTAGTTGCACTCCCCGCATTATACATATAGACATAACCTCACTTATTGTCAGTCCTGATTTGGCCAGTGTCTTTATCCTGTCCATCAGGAAAAGGATCTCTCTGCTATCTTCCTCCTGGGGGCTCCAAGGGCGCCAGTTGTGGTGTTTCTTCAAAGGGGCATTTGCAAACTCAGGAAGGCCCAACCGAATAGGGTCCGGAAGAGGGACGTCCTCCGTATAAAACCACTCCGAAGGCCAGTGTTCGGATGTATTCTTCGGAGTACCGGACAGGTATTCAGTTCTGGCGATGCGCCATATTTCGGCTCCGCCCACTTGATATATTGACCCCTCCTGAGTGCGGGGTACAAGGCAAAATAGCCTCTTCCATAGCTCAAAATGAGCTTCGCAGCCCAGAAATAGCTCGCAGAAGGCGACATAGCCTGTGATATGCAGTATGGAGGCTGGGGTAAAGTTATGCAGTTGGAGGCCGTAGAACTCCAGGAGCCCGCGGAGGAAAGGATGGATTGGAAATCCGAGTCCCCTCAGCAAATAGGGGACAAAGCATACCCGCTCCTCCTTGGATGGTTTGGGATAACTCTCCACTTGCTCCCCGCCATTATAAGTGGCTAATCCGGCTCGGACGGGGACCATGTAGGCAGGCGGGAGGAACCCCTGGGTCTGCAACTCTACCAATCTGCTATGAGGAACGGAACACTTCTCCCAATCGCCTGGCTTGGTGCTACGGGAGCGAGAGGAGGAGCCGCAACGGCCGGCCATGATGGGATGGATTTTTTCGGACGCGCTCTGATGGATACTCGCTTGGAGGAGATGGTGTAATTTGGATATTAGGATCCCCAACTCTTTACAATTTACTTGCATGGTCAGGGTGGCAAATGAAAAAATGCCCCAACTTCTCGCATTCGCTCGACATGTGGAGATAGCCATTATTAAAGCATAGAAGCCGAGGAGTGCAACATTAATGGGAAGCCGGACACTGCTCGTTACAATAGGTACTCTGGAGAATTTGGAGAAGAACCTGCCTTGCAATGCCGAAGACAATCTGCGCACCGGACTCATCGTCATTGAAGCCTGGTTCGGGGACTATTGAGGGAGTCCGGGATTAAGGGGTCCTCGGACAGCCAGATTATATACCTTGGCCGGACTGTTGGACTATGAAGATACAAGATTGAAGACTTCATCCCGTGTCCGGATGGGACTCTCCTTTGCGTGGAAGGCAAGCTTGGCAATTTGGATATGTAGATCTCCTTCTCTCTAACCGACTCTGTGTAACCCTAGCCCCCTACGGTGTCTATATAAACCAGAGGGTTTAGTCCGTAGGACGAGAACAATCATAATCATAGGCTAGCTTCTAGGGTTTAGCCTCTACGATCTCGTGGTAGATCAACTCTTGTAATACTCATATCATCAAGATCAATCAAGCAGGAAGTAGGGTATTACCTCCATTGAGAGGGCCCGAACCTGGGTAAACATCGTGTCCCCCGCCTCCTATTACCATTAGCCTTAGACGCACAATTCGGTACCCCTACCCGAGATCCGCCGGTTTTGACACCGACAACATGGATAACACTCTCCCCTCTCATTGCTATGCATCACCATGATCTTGCGTGTGCGTAGGAAAATTTTGAAATTACTACGTTCCCCAACAGTGGCATCCGAGCTAGGTTTATGCATATATGTTATATGCATGAGTAGAACACAACTGAGTTGTGGGCGATACAAGTCATACTGCTTACCAGCATGTCATACTTTGGTTCGGCGGTATTGTTGGATGAAGCACCCCGGACCGACATTACGCGTACGCTTACGCGAGACTGGTTCTACCGACGTGCTTTGCACATAGGTGGCTGGCGGGTGTCAGTTTCTCCAACTTTAGTTGAATCGAGTGTGGCTACGCCCGGTCCTTGAGAAGGTTAAAACAACACTAACTTGACAAAATATCGTTGTGGTTTTGATGCGTAGGTAAGACCGGTTCTTGCTCAGCCCGTAGCAGCCATGTAAAACTTGCAACAACAAAGTAGAGGATGTCTAACTTGTTTTTGCAGGGCATGTTGTGATGTGATATGGTCAATACATGATGCTAAATTTTATTGTATGAGATGATCATGTTTTGTAACAGAGTTATCGGCAACTGGCAGGAGCCATATGGTTGTCGCTTTATTGTATGCAATGCAATCGCCCTGTAATTGCTTTACTTTATCACTAAGCGGTAGCGATAGTCGTAGAAGCAATATTTGGCGAGACGACAACGATGCTACGATGGAGATCAAGGTGTCGCGCCGGTGACGATGGTGATCATGACGGTGCTTCAGAGATGGAGATCACAAGCACAAGATAATGATAGCCATATCATATCACTTATATTGACTGCATGTGATGTTTCTCCTTTATGCATCTTATTTTGCTTTGATTGACGGTAGCATTATAAGATGATCTCTCACTAAATTTCAAGATAAAAGTGTTCTCCCTGAGTATGCACCGTTGCCAAAGTTCGTCGTACCTAGACACCACGTGATGATCGGGTGTGATAAGCTCTACGTTCATCTACAGCAGGTGCAAGCCAGTTTTGCACACGCAGAATACTCGGGTTAAACTCGATGAGCCTAGCATATGCAGATATGGCCTCGGAACACTGAGATCGAAAGGTCGAGCATGAATCATATAGTAGATATGATCAACATAGTGATGTCTACCATTGAAAACTACTCCATTTCACGTGATGATCGGTTATGGTTTAGGTTATTTGGATCACGTGATCACTTAGATGATTAGAGAGATGTCTATCTAAGTGGAAGTTCTTAAGTAATATGATTAATTGAACTTTAATTTATCATGAACTTAGTCCTGATAGTATTTTACAAATAATGTTGTAGATCAATAGCTCGCGTTGTTCCTTCCCTATGTTTTATATGTGTTCCTAGGGAAAACTAAGTTGAAAGATGATAGTAGCAATGATACGGACTGGGTCCGTGATCTGAGGTTTATCCTCATTGCTGCATAGAAGAATTATGTCCTTGATGCACCGCTAGGTGACAGACCTATTGCAAGAGCAGATGCGAACGTTATGAACATTTGGCTAGCTCAATATGATGACTACTTGATAGTTTAGTGCATCATGCTCAATGGCTTAGAATCGGGACTTCAAAGACGTTTTGAACGTCATGAACCATATGAGATGTTCCAGGAGTTGAAGTTAATATTTCAAGAAAATACCCGAGTTGAGAGATATGAAGTCTCTAACAAGTTCTATAGCTAAAAGATGGAGGATAATAGCTCAAGTAGTGAGCATGTGCTCAGATTGTCTGGGTATTACAATAGCTTGAATCAAGTGGGAGTTAATCTTCGAGATAAGATAGTGATTGATAGAGTCCTCTAGTCACCATCACCAAGTTACTGGAACTTCGTGATGAACTATAGTATGCAAGGGATGATGAAAACGATTCCCGAGCTCTTCGTGATGCTGAAATCAACGAAGGTAGAAATCAAGAAAGAGCATCAAGTGTTGATGATTGACAAGACCACTAGTTTCAAGAAAAGGGCAAAGGGAAAGAAAGGGAACTTCAAGTAGAATGGCAAGCAAGTTGTCACTCCTGCGAAGAAGCCCAAAGCTGGACCAAAGCCTGAAACTGAGTGCTTCTACTGCAAAGGAAATGGTGACATGAAGTGGAAACGCCGTGAATATTTGGTAGATAAGAAGGATGGCAAAGTGAACAAGGGTATATTTGATATACAGGTTATTGATGTGTACCTTACTAGTGTTTATAGTAACCCCTGGGTATTTGGTACTTGTTCGGTTGCTAAGATTAGTAACTCGAAATAGGAGTTACAGAATAAACAGAGACTAGTTGAGGGTGAAGTGACGATGTGTGTTGGAAGTGGTTCCAAGATTGGTATGATCATCATCGCACACTCCCTATATTTTCAAGATTAGTGTTGAACCTAAATAAATGTTATTTGGTGTTTGCGTTGAGCATAAATATGATTAGATCATGTTTATAGCGATAAGATTATTCATCTAAGACAGAGAATAAATTGTTATTCTGTTTACATGAATAAAACCTTCTATGGTCATACACCCAATGTTGATAGTTTATTGAATCTTGATCATGGTGATACACATATTCATAATATTGATGCCAAAAGATGCAAAGTTGATAATGATAGTGCAACATATTTGTGGCACTGCCGTTTGGGTCATATTGGTGTAAAGCGCATGAAGAAACTCCATAAAGATGGACTTTTGGAATCATTTTATTATGAATCATTTGATGCTTGTGAACCGTGCCTTTTGGGCAAGATGACTAAAACTCCATTCTCCAGAACAATGGAACGAGCTACTGACTTGTTGGAAATAATACATACCGATGTATGCGGTCCAATGAGTGTTGATGCTTGTGGCGGGTATCGTTATTTTTCCGACCTGCACAAATGATTTGAGCAGATATGAGTGTGTCTACTTAATGAAGCATAAGTCTGAAACATTTGAAAAGTTCAAAGAATTTCAGAGTGAAGTGGAGAATCATCGTAACAAGAAAATAAAGTTTCTACAATCTGATCGTAGATGAGAATATTTGAGTTACGAGTTTGGCCATCATTTAAAAACAATGTGGAATAATTTCACAGCTCATGCCACATGGAACACCACAGCGTAATGGTGTGTACGAATGTCGTAACTGCACTTTATTGGATATGGTGCGATCTATGATGTATCTTACGGATTTACCACTATCGTTTTCGGGTTATGCATTAGAGACAACTGCATTCACTTTAAATAGGGCACCATCAAAATCCGTTGAGACGATGCCTTATGAACTGTGGTTTGGCAAGAAACCAAAGTTGTCATTTCTTAAAGTTTGGAGCTGCGATGCTTATGTGAAAAAGTGTCAACCTGATAAGCTCAAACCCAAATCGGAGAAGTGCGTCTTCATAGAATACCCAAAGGAAACTGTTGGGTACACCTTCTATCACAGATCCAAAGGCAAGATATTCGTTGCTAAGATGGATCCTTTCTAGAGGAGGAGTTTCTCTCGAAAGAAGTGAGTGAGAGGAAAGTAGAGGTTGATTAGGTAATTGTACCTTCTCCCGATTTGGAAAGTAGTTCATCACAGAAATCAGTTCTAGTGATTCCTACACCAATTAGTGAGGAAGCTAATGATGATGATCATGAAACTTCAGATTAAGTTACTACAGAACCTTGTAGGTCTTCCAAAGTACAGTCCGCACCAGAGTGGTATGGTAATCTTGTTCTGGAAGTCATGTTACTAGACCATGATGAACCTACGAACTATGAGGAAGCGATGATGAGCCCAGATTCCGCGAAATGGCTTGAGGCCATGAAATCTGAGATGGGATCCATGTATGAGAACAAGTGTGGACTTTGGTGGAGTTGCCCGATGATTGGCAAGCCATATTGTATAAATGGATTTTCAAGAGGAAGACAGACGCTGATAGTAGTGTTACTCTCTATAAAGCTCGACTTGTCGCAAAAAGTTTTTCGACAAGTTCAAGGTGTTGAATACGATGAGATTTTATCACTCGTATCGATGCTTAAGTCTGTCCAAATCATGTTAGCAATTGCAACATTTTATGAAATTTGGCAAATGGATGTCAAAACTGCATTCCTTAATGGATTTATTAAAGAAGAGTTGTATATGATGCAACCAGAAGGTTTTGTCAATCCTAAAGGTGCTAACAAAGTGTGCAAGCTCCAGTGATCCATCCATGGACTGGTGCAAGCATCTCGGAGTTGGAATATACACTTTGATGAGTTGATCAAAGCATATAGTTTTATACAGACTTGTGGTGAAGCCTGTATTTACAGGAAAGTGAGTGGGAGCACTACAGCCTTTCTGAAAAGTATATGTGAATGACATATTGTTGATCAGAAGTAATGTAGAATTTTCTGGAAAGCATAAAGGAGTGTTTGAAAGGAGTTTTTCAAAGAAAGATCTCGGTAAAGATGCTTACACATTGAGCATCAAGATCTATAGAGATAGATCAAGACGCTTGACAAGATTTTTCAATGAGTACATACCTTGATAAGATTTTGAAGTAGTTCAAATTGGAACAGCCAAAGGAGTTCTTACCTGTGTTGCAAGGTGTGAAGTTGAGTAAGACTCAAAACCCGACCACGACAGAAAATAGAAAGAGAATGAAAGTCATTCCCTATGCCATAGCCATAGGTTCTATAATGTTTGGTATGCTATGTACCAGACCTATTGTATACCTTGCTCTGAATTTGGCAAGGAGTACAATTTTGATCTAGGAGTAGATCACTGGACAGCGGTCAAGAATATCCTTAGAAAGTACTAAGGAAATGTTTCTCGATTATGGAGGTGATAAAAGAGTTCATCGTAAAGAGTTACATCGGTGCAAGCTTTTACACAAATCCAGATGACTCTAATTCTCAATCTGGATACATATTGAAAGTGGGAGCAATTAGCTAAAGTAGATCCGTGCAGAGCATTGTAGATATAGAATATTTGCAAAATACATACGGCCTTGAATGTGACAGACCCGTTGACTAAACTTCTCTCATGAGCAAAACATGATCACACCTTAGTACTCTTTGGGTGTTAATCACATATCAATGTGAAATAGATTATTGACTCTAGTAAACCCTTTGGGCGATGGTCACATGACGATGTGAACTATGGGTGTTAATCACATGCAGATGTGAATATTAGTGTTAAATCACATGGTGATGTGAACTAGATTATTGACTCTAGTGCAAGTGGGAGACTGAAGGAAATATGCCCTAGAGGCAATAATAAAGTTATTATTTATTTCCTTATTTCATGATAAATGTTTATCATTCATGCTAGAATTGTATTAACCGGAAACATAATACATGTGTGAATACATAGACGAACATAGTGTCACTAGTATGCCTCTACTTGACTAGCTCGTTAATCAAAGATGGTTAAGTTTCCTAACCATGGACATGAGTTGTCAATTGATTAATGGGATCACATCATTAGGAGAATGATGTGGTTGACTTGACCCATTCCGTTAGCTTAGCACTTGATCATTTAGTATGTTGCTATTGCTTTCTTCATGACTTATACATGTTCCTATGACTATGAGATTATGCAACTCCCGTTTACCAGAGGAACACTTTGTGTGCTACCAAACATCACAATGTAACTGGGTGATTATAAATGTGCTCTACAGGTGTATCCGAAGGTACTCGTTGAGTTGACATATTTCGAGATTAGGATTTGTCGGTCCGATTGTCAGAGAGGTATCTCTGGGCCCTCTCGGTAATGCACATCACTATAAGCCTTGCAAGCAATGTGGCTAATGAGTTAGTTGCGGGATGATGCATTACATAAAGAGTAAAGAGACTTGCCGGTAACAATATTGAACGAGGTATTGTGATACCGACAATCGAATCTCAGGCAAGTAACATACCGATGACAAAGGGAACAACGTATGTTGTTATGCAGTTTGACCGATAAAGATCTTCGTTGAATATGTGGGAGCCAATATGAGCATCCAGGTTCCGCTATTGGTTATTGACCAGAGATGTGTCTCGGTCATGTCTACATAGTTCTCGAACCCTTAGGGTCCGCACGCTTAACGTTCGGTGATGATTTATATTATGAGTTATGTGTTTTGATGTATCGAAGGTAGTTCGGAGTCCTGGATGAGATCGGGGACATGACGAGGAGTCTCGAAATGGTCGAGACGTAAAGATCGATATATTGGATGACTATATTCGGACATCGGAAAGGTTCCGAGTGATTCGGGTATTTATTGGAGTACCGGAGAGTTACGGGAATACGCCGGGGAGTATATGGGCCTTATTGGGCTTTAGGGGAAAGAGAGAGGGCAGGCTGCGCGTCCCCCCAAGGCCTAGTCCGAATTAGACTAGGGGAAGGGCTTGTGCCCCTTCCTTCCTTCTCTTCTCCTTTCCCTTTCCTTGACTCCTACTCCTACTACTTGGAAGGGGGGAATCCTACTCACGGTGGGAGTAGGACTCCTCCAGGGCGCGCCATAGGAGGGCCGCCCCTCCCCCCTCCTCCACTCCTTTATATACGGGGGCAGGGGGGCACCTCTAGACATACAAGTTGATCTGTTGATCTCTCCCAGCCGTGTGCGGTGCCCCCTCCACCATATTCCATCTCGGTTATATTGTAGCGGTGCTTAGGCGAAGCCCTGCATCAGTAGCAACATCATCACCGTCATCACGGCGTCGTGCTGATGGAACTCTCCCGTGAAGCTCTGCTGGATCGGAGTTCGCAGGACGTCATCGAGCTGAACATGTGCTGAACTTGGAGGTACCGTACGTTCGGTACTTGGATCGGTCGGATCGTGAAGATGTACGACTACATCAACCGCGTTGTGCTAACGCTTCCGCTTTCGGTCTACGAGGATACATGGACAACACTCTCCCCTCTTGTTGTTATGCATCACCATGATCTTGCGTGTGCATAGGAAAAATTTCAAATTACTATGTTCCCCAACAGTGATATGGTCAAGACATGATGTGATATAATTTGATGTATGAGATGATCATGTTTTGTTAAAGTTATCGGCAACTGGCAGGAGCCTTATGGTTGTCTCTTTATTGCATAAGATGCAAGTGCCATATAATTGCTTTACTTTGTCGCTATGCGGTAGCAATAGTTGCAAAAGCAAGAGTTGGAGAGACGACATGTGATGACACGTTGATAAAGATCAAGATGACGGAGATCAAGGTGTCATGCCGTGACGATGGAGATCATGATGGTACTTTGGAGATGGAGATCAAAGGCACAAGATGATGATGGCCATATCATGTCGCATATTTTGATTACATGTGATGTTTATCTTTTATGCTTCTTATTTTGCTTAGTTCGGAGGTAGCATTATAAGATGATCCCTTACTAAAATTTTGAGGTATAAGTGTTCTCCCTGAGTATGCACCATTGCGAAAGTTCTTCGTGCTGAGACACCACATGATGATCGGGTGTGATAGGCTCTACGTTCACATACAAAGGGTGCAAGCCATTTTTGCACACGGAGAATACTCGGGTTAAACTTGACGAGCCTAGCATATGCAGATATGGCCTCGGAACACTAGAGACCGAAAGGTCGATCGTGAATCATATAGTAGATATGATCAACATAGTGATGTTCACCATTGAAAACTACTCCATCTCACGTGATGATCGGACATGGTTTAGTTGATTTGGATCACGTGATCATTTAGATGACTAGAGGGATGTTTATCTAAGTGGGAGTTCTTAAGTAATATGATTAATTGAACTTTAGTTTATCATGAACTTAGTCCTGACAGTATTTTGCAAATTATGTTGTAGATCAATAGCTCGCGTTATAGCTTCCCTATGTTTTTATATGTTCCTAGAGAAATCTAAGTTGAAAGATGATAGTAGCAATGATGTGGACTGGCTCCGTGATCTGAGGTGTATCCTCATTGCTGCACAGAAGAATTATGTCCTTGATGCACTGCTAGGTGACAGACCTATTACAGGAGTAGATGCAGACATTATGAACGTTTGGCTAGCTCAATATGATGACTACTTGATAGTTTAGTGCACCATGCTTTACGGCTTAGAACCGGGACTTCACAAACGTTTTTGAAACGTCACAGAGCATATGAGATGTTCCAAGAGCTGAATTTGGTATTTCAGACTCATGCACGTGTCAAAAGGTATGAGACCTCTGACAAGTACTTTGCCTAAAAGATGAAGGAGAATTTCTCAACTAGTGAGCATGTGCTCAGAATGTCTCGGTACTACAATCACTTGAATCAAGTGGGAGTTAATCGTCCATATAAGATAGTGATTGACAGCGTTCTATAGTAACCACCACCAAGTTACTAGAACTTCGTGATGATCTATAGTATGCAAGGGATGACGAAAACAATTGCCGAGCTCTTCGTGATGCTGAAATCGACGAAGGTAGAAATCAAGAAAGAGCATCAAGTGTTGATGATTGACAAGACCACTAGTTTCAAGAAAAGGGCAAAGGGAAGAAGGGGAACTTCAAGAAGAATAGCAAGCAAGTTGCTACTCCCGGGAAGAAACCCAAGTCTGGACCTAAGCCTGAAACTGAGTCCTTCTACTTCAAAGGAAATGGTCACTGGAAGCGGAAGTACCCCAAATATTTGGTGGATTAGAAGGATGGCAAAGTGAACAAAGGTATATTTGATATACATGTTATTGATGTGTACCTTACTAGTGCTCATAATAAACCCCTGGGTATTTGATACTTGTTCGGTTACTAAGATTAGTAACTCGAAACAGGAGTTGCAGAATAAATAGATACAAGTTGAGGGTGAAGTGACGATGTATGTTGGAAGTGGTTCCAAGATTGATATGATCATCATCGCATACTCCCTATACTTTCAGGATTACTGTTGAACTTAAATAAATGTTATTTGGTGTTTGCGTTGAGCATCAATATGATTAGACCATGTTAATTGCAATATGATTATTCATTTAAGACAGAGAATAATTGTTATTCTGTTTACATGAATAAAACCTTCTATGGTCATAAATCCAATGTTGATGGTTTATTGAGTCTCGATCGTGGTAATATACATATTCATAGTATTGATGCCAAAGGATGCAAAGTTGATAATGATAGTGCAACTTATTTGTGGCATTGCCGTTTGGGTCATATCGGTGTAAAGCGCATAAAGAAACTCCATAAAGATGGACTTTTGGAATCACTTGATTATTAATCATTTGATGCTTGCGAACCGTGCCTTATGGGCAAGATGACTAAAACTCCATTCTTCGGAACAACAGAACGAGCTAGTGACTTATTGGAAATAATACATACTGATGTATGCGGTCCAATGAGTGTTCATGCTCGTGGAGGGTATCGTTATTTTCTGACCTTCACAAATGATTTGAGCAGATATGGGTATATCTACTTAATGAAACACAAGTCTGAAAAAATTGAAAAAGTTCAAAGAATTTCAGAGTGAAGTGGAGAATCATCATAACAAGAATATAAAGTTTCTATGATCTGATCGTGGAGGATAATATTTGAATTACGAGTTTGGCCATCATTTCAAACAATGTGGAATAGTTTCATAGCTCACACCACCTGGAACACCACATCGTAATGGTGTGTCCGAACATCGTAACCGCACTTTATTGAATATGGTGCGATCTTTGATGTCTCTTACCAATTTACCACTATTGTTTTGGGGTTATGCATTAGAGACAGCTGCATTCACGTTAAACAGGGCACCATCAAAATCCGTTGAGACGACGCCTTATGAACTGTGGTTTGGCAAGAAACTAAAGTTGTTGTTTCTTAAAGTTTGGGGCTGCGATGCTTATGTGAAAAAGCTTCAACCCGATAAGCTCAAACCCAAATTGAAGAAGTGCATATTCATAGGATACTCAAAGGAAACTGTTGGGTACACCTTCTATCACAGATCCGAAGGCAAGATATTCATTACTAAGAATTGATCCTTTCTAGAGAAGGAGTTTTCTCTCGAAAGAAGTGAGTGGGAGGAAAGTAGAGCTTGATGAGGTAATTGTACCTTCTCCCGAATTGGGAAGTAGTTCATCACAGAAATCAGTTCCAGTGATTCCTACACCTATTAGTGAGGAAGCTAATGATGATGATCATGAAACTTCAGATCAAGTTACTACTGTCGGCGTTCTGGGAACAGGGGTCCCTAGACTTGCCTGCCTGCGGCCTACGGCGTGCCTCAAAGCGGGCCCAGCATGGCCCATCTTCATTAGCACAAGCTCAAGACCCTCGTGAGGGGCCAAGCCCCATGGGGCGGACGACAAGGAGCTTCCTCAGGCACGGCCTCGTCGGGCTAGCTCACGAGGAGGCGGAGAGTTCAAGGCGGGGTACCTCGCGAGGTGCCCATGACGCAAGCCATGACGACCAAGGGCGCCGGCCGGGCGCCAGCCCGCGCAGTGTCCTTCTTTCCTCTTTGGTGCAAGGGGAGCAAGCGCACGCGAGAGCATCAAGCAAAGGCATCCATTTCGGTGCAACAAGACCAAGACCAGTCCAACGACAGGATGGAGGTCACCGTGGAGCCCAAGTCGGCGTCACCACCAGAGCCTTTGACAGGAGAGGACCAACTTTAGTCAGGATAAGTGTACTAGATGTTCCCCTTCAAATTGGCCAATTGTTGGCGCCCTTCCTGCTCAATATTTGGGAAGAGGCCCAGGGCCTTTGCCTATAAATAGGACTAGCCACCCATAGGGTAGAGGGATCTAGAGAGATCGAGAGAGGAATCTGGGGATAAGATAGGCATCTAGAATGAACCCCTCCAAGGGGACAACACCACCACAAGAACAGACCCTCACGAGGCTGTTCTTCCTTGTATTGTTCATCATCAGCCCAAGAGGCAATCCACCACGCCACACACTGGAGTAGGGTATTACACCACAATGGTGGCCTGAACCAGTATAAACCCCGTGTCTCTTGTGTTGTTCTTCTCGTAGTTTAGATCCTAGCGATTCGGTGAGGAACAGGTAGGTAGAAGGCGAAACCTCCTAGTGCACCCCAGTGTTCGAACCTCAAGGGTCTGCCGGAACCCTAAATCCAACATTTGGCGTGCCAGGTAGGGGTGCTCCAGAATTCGTCTTCCGTCGCCCTGTTCTTCTCCGACCGTCGCGACCATGTCTGACGCACGCCGAGCGCCGAGCCGCCCTCGCTTCCCGCGTCGCCCATACGGCCCCCGTTGGCGGGCGCCCTCGTCATTCCCCGTCGCTTTCCGTCAACGCCGCCACCGGCCCGGTGGGGAACGAGCAGCAAGCATCGTCCCAGCACCCGTCCATGAGGCGAGACGGCCGCACCGCTACGCCCTCGCTCACCCCTGCCGGTTCTTTGTCCCGCGCGCCCCGCCCGGCCATGGAGGCTCGAGCTGCGCTCATTGTGGCAAACAAGCTCCTGCGCTACCGCCCAGTCGACGATGTCTACGAAGAATGGCTCGACCGAGTCGCCGAACTCGTCCGCGCCGCTGGGGGCTCCCCGCGCCATCTTTCTCGCTGCACCGCGCCCCGCCATGCGCATGCAATGAAGCTCTTGGGGCGCCTCAGCCGCCTCCCCCTCAAGAAGGCGCCCTGGCTCCAAGGCGCGCGGTCCCTGGGTGGAACCCGCCCCGTCAGGAACCAGCACGGCAGGAGCAGAGCTGCCAAGAGGTCCCTCGCCCTCGAGAAGCTGCCCGAGCGCTCCCTGCTCCGGCTCGTCCCGACCACGCTCCTGCTCCGGCACGTCAAGACCCCGCGCTGCACCCAGCTGCGGCGCACGGGGACCTGCAGGACCGAGCCCTTCGTCCTCCAAGGCCTCATGTGGCCACAGCAGGCTGCCACGCCTTCACCACCGAGCTACGCACCGTCGCGTGGCCCGGCAAGTTCAAGCCATAACTGCCTCCTCACTATGACGGCACGACAGACCCTGCAGAGTTCCTCCAGCTCTACGAGCTGGGCATCGAGGCTGCCAACAGAGATGAGAAGGTCATGGCGAACTGGTTTCCCATGGCTCTCAAGGACGGGGCCCGCACCTGGCTTCTGAACCTGGCCCCAGGCACAATCTCCTCATGGGACGAGATGCGCACCCGCTTCATCGCCAACTTCCAGGGTACTCGCGACCGGCCACCCGCCGTAAGCGACATGCACCGCATCAAGCAGCAACCAGGGGAAACCCTGCAAAAGTACATCCAGCGCTTCAACAACGCGCACCTCAAGATTCCCAAGGTGACCGAGGAGGCCATCATCTCAGCCTTCTCTGACGGCGTGTGTGATGTCAAAATGAAGGAGGAGCTCGCAATGCATGAAGATCTGTGCACATCCTTGGAGTTGTTCAACCTGGCGACCAAGTGCGCCAGGCTGAGGAAGGGCGTCTCTCCCTCCTCGAATTGCCTGCCGCAGACCCTGAAGAGAAGAAGCCCAAGGCCAAGGACGTGAAGCGCAAGGGGGCTGCCGTGCTCGCGGCAGAACCAGACACCAAGCGGGGCAGGGATCAGCCCGAATCCTCCAAGGGCAGTCGGTACTGCGTGTACCACGACCTCCACACCCATAACACCAATGAATGCCAAGAGCTCCAGGCCGTGCGTGAAGGACGGACTGGCCGGCGTCCCGACCGCAGCGACCGGGGCTACGGACGAGGAGAAGGAAGGAACGCAAGACGCTGGGAAGACCGCGGCCCAAGTCAAGGGTGGCGCGACCAACCTCGCGAGGATCGCTGGCAGGACCTGCCTCGCGAGGGAGGCTGGAGGGATCAGCCTCGCGAGGATCACCCACAAGGTAACGCAGGCCTCCCTCCGCTACCGCCGCAGCCAAGGAGAAATGAGGACCGTCATCAGGACGAAGGGGCTGGGGGCTTCCAGGAACCACGTGCGATCGCCTGCATCCTGGGCGGAGCTCAAGCCCCAGCCTCTCAGCGCATCTTCAAGCAGTTCGCCCGAGAAGTAAATGCAGTCCTCCCCAAGCTCGAGGCCACGCGCCCTCTCAGGTGGTCGGCATGTGCCATCACGTTCAGCTCAGCGGATCAGCTCAAGTGCGCGGCCATAGCCGGAGTCCTCCCGATGCTTTGTTCCACAATCATCAGCAACGTGCTAGTCACCAGGACCCTCATCGACGGTGGGGCAGGGCTCAACGTCCTGTCCGTGGAAACATTCAACAATCTCCAAGTACCCTACAGTTAGCTTCAGCCCACCAAGCCTTTCTCCGGAGTCACCGACAGCTCCACGGTCCCGATTGGGCAGGTCCGCCTCCCTGTCACCTTCGGGGAACGCGACAACTACCGCACCGAGCTCATCAACTTCGACGTCACCCACATTTGCCTGCCCTACAATGCCATCCTCGAGTACCCAGCGCTGGCCAAGTTCATGGCCGTAACCCACCACGGCTACAACATCCTCAAGATGCCAGGAAGTGGCAGAGTCATCAAGGTGCCCTGCGAAGAGAGAGACACAGTTTGCTCCCTAGAGAGAGCCTTTCAGGCCGCATCACTGGAAGACCCAGATCACGGAAGCAGGAGGCTTCCCGAGGCCGCCCCCAAGAAGAAGAAGACATCGACCGGCCCGGCCCCTCAGGAGGCAGGACCCTCTGGGCCCGCGCCTGCTCGGGGGGAACCTCCTTCCATCGCATAGGGAAGCACGCTCGGCGCCCTCCTCAGGCAGGGCTCGAGGGCTCTCCCCTGGAGGGCCGTTGACCTCGCCAAGGTCACGAGGGAGGCGCTTGGGCACCACATGGAGGCGTGCTTCGAAGCACGTTTCCATCAAGAAGGAGCAAGGCAAGGAGGGCCAAACCCTTAGGAGTTCGTGAGCAAGGCCATTCAGGAGCTACAGGAGTCAAGGGTCATGAGAGGCAGCTGCCGCTTACCCGCTGTGGCCCCCCATCCAGGCGAGGATGGTGGGTTGCGCGTCTGCATCGACATACCAGGGCTCAACCAAGCCGCATCTCAGGAGCGCCTCTGGCCTTCGCGAGCGGGACGCTGCGAGGGCCCGCCCCACAGCTACGTTCGCATGCCTTACGGCTTGCCGAACGCAGCTGCTGCATACCAGCGCATCATGAGGGCCATCCTGGAGGCTCAAGAGGTCAGGCGTTCCGCAGCCCTGGTGGAGATGGAGACGGTCCGCGAGGAGCCACCAGTGCCTCCGGAGCCTCCCGAGGCCCCAGGGCCTGGGGGATCATGAGGATCTGCCCCCGCAGCCCACCGAGTCTGCTGCATCAACACCCCTTCGTCTTCGGCGTCATCAGGTGACATCTTTCTAGATTCATTTCCAGCTGGGAGCGCCCTCAGGGCTGCATTATTCCCGGGCCGCGTGGGTCCGTCCCTGTGGTGTGTATCTCTTTTACTTCATGTTCTTAGCTCACTCTGCTGGGGGCGCCCCTCGGGCTGCATTATCCCCAAGCCGCTCGGGTCAGACCCAGTGGCATGTACCCCTCTTGCATTTATCTTAGGGCCATGTTTTCGACCCGTCATGCTTGTTATTTGGTGCCTGTTCATGGTACCTTTTTTCTTCCCGGATGTCGCAAGCTTGCGCGTTAAAGGGGGGGGTGCCTGAGCATCGTGACTCAGGGCTCCTATCGGCTCTCCGGCCCTCACCCTTTGGTCTGCCCACGGTATCGCACCCCGGCATACCAGCGACGGCTGAGACCAGCTCGAGAGCCGGGACCCAAG